>NC_079209.1:53012089-53264589 GCF_026745355.1 Beta vulgaris subsp. vulgaris | reverse complement strand
TATTCTTCTTTTATTTTCGTCATTTATTCTCGTTAGTTGAGTTAATCATTTAAATTTAAGTACATAGATCTTGTTGTTAGTTTTCCAATTCCTTTTGCGTACTTAGTATAAAATCGACATAAACAAGTTATATTGGGATTTCTTAGTTACAAGTTGCTGATCAGTTTTTAAGAGTATAATAGCAATAGGATTGGATGATTTACTAGCTACTTTGTAGTAGTAGTAGTTTAGAAGAAAATTCCCTAGGTTTTTATGTACTTTGTTTACGAATTATGAATAAAACTCTTTAGATGCTTCATTTGGAAATTGTTTTTTTGCTTATTACATTGTTATCATGTGGTGTCTTTTTCATTAGATTTTGAGTTTTTCAGGGAGAGAGAAAGAAAGAAAGAGATGGTTGGATCGCGCTTTTTTTGGGTTTGGTAATTGGTTGGTTTGTTGATGTGTGTTTGAAACTGAAAAGTACTTGTTCTGCTTTCATTGTGAACCTACAATTTCTGTGATCTTCGTGTTATTTTCATTCATGAAGTGAGTGAAGCTGATGTGAATGTAGTGGCAAGTTTGGAATATGATGCGTAATTATGATATTATTATTTTTTTAATAAAGGTTGTAATCAGGGGTGGATTCAGGATTCCGGATAAGCTTTACAATACTATCGAGTCCAAAAAAACTCGATCACTTTTTACTAACAAATTCAGTAACATATCATTCCCAAATTTAAAATGAACCATCCATTCACTAATAATTCATTCCTTATTACAATTACATGGCAGTAACACATTGCTCTGGTTTGCGTGATTTAATTATCAAAAAATACTCATTCGCTAATAATTCAACTATCCAATTTCCAATTAAACCATTAACCATCACAAAAAAATTATTTCAATAACAATTCGTTAATGAATTCTATAAACTAATAATCCCAATATCTACCCAAATTTACAAAAAACCACAATGTACAATTAATTCATTCACTAACAATTAAAATTCAGACATTGAACAGTTAGAATTCCCTAACAATTAACATTCACTAACAATTAATATTAACCATCACAGAAAAAGAAAAGAAAAAACCTCGAATCCAGACGGTAGGTGGCAGTGGTGATGGAAACTAGAATGCACAGGTGCAGTAGCTCACAAGCCGCTCAGGCGAAGAACTGGAGGACGGAGAATGGCTTCGTGTTATGCAGCGAAGAAGTAAAAACGTGAAGAATGCCTTCATGTTATCCAGAGAGCCATAGAAGTATAGAACGAAGAACAACAAAGACCAGTCGCCGCTTTCCCCCCGCCAGTAAGTGAAGAGGCATTCAAATCAAAATTAGGTTTTGACGAGACCGAGGTAGCGAGGTCCAAGAAATAGACAAAGAGTAGAGTGGAGTAGAGGGTCTGAGAGAGTGAGAGAAAGAAGAATAGCGAGGAGAGGTTATTAGGTTTAGGTTTTAGTTTTCATATTTTTTTTGAAAAAAAACAGGGGTAGCACGTGCTACCCCTTGTTACCATGTGGCTTCGCCACCGGTTGTAATGTAGGTGTGACCACGTAGATGATTATGATTTTTATATATGTTCAATTATGGAAGTTTAATTTGGAATATATCGTAATTTAAATCAATCTAAAATTCTTGCAAATGTCTTGGCTAAGACGTGTCGTGTTTCAGTCATTTTCATGACAGAAGATGAATTTTGATTTGAGAGAGTTCGTGTCGGTTTAATCCATATTAGCTTTAGGGCCTGTTCTCCCCAGCTTATTTGAGAGAGTTTGTGTCGGTTTAATTCATATTAGGAGGAACATGATTTAGGTCAAAAGCCCAAATAAACCCACATTTTTTTAGCTTTACTCATTACTTTCGCCAAAATGCTAACTAACTTCATCCCAAAACCTCTTAACACACCATACTGTCTTGTTTGCCTTAGCTTATCAGTTACTGCCGCCAAAAATATTCTTCAACCTCCTAACCTCCCTAGCGTCCAATAGAGTTACCTTCTGAATCAGATCAGTAGGAAGGTCAGTTGCACCTAGAGCAATAGAAGTAGTTTGAAAGCCAGAACTCGCGCTATTCAGGGTAACAAATGCAAGAGAAGAAGATTTGCCAATGTTAACTTGGAAGTGGAGCAACGTTGGTGGAAACATCATAATATCCCCCTTATTCAATGTTTTGTGAAATGCAGTGCTATTTGTGTCCGATAAAACCAGCAATTATAGTCCCCTCGACTACAAGAATAACTTCTGATGCTCGGTGTGAGTGGAGTGGAATAACTCCACCTACACCAAGGTCTAATCGTGCCATGGAAAGGACTAGACCGTTCAAGGCAGGGAACGTAGTGTCAACTGCTAGAACCGCGGCAACATTGAAAGTAGTAAGAGAAGTTTCCTGCAGCACCTAAACCAGTATAAACAAAATCATCTGCTGTAAGAGTAGCCGATTTTTACAAGGGTATCCCGCTAGTCCAACTGGGAAAGTTAAATCTGCCACACAATAATCGACAACGATGTTTGTGGCAGATGTGAGAGGGACAAGGAGAGTGAAGAGGAAGATGAGTTTGAGAGCATCCATGTTTTGAAGAATCTGTTGAAATGTATGCAGGAATATTAGCAGGCGAAATAGTTGTGTGTATTCCTATGCTGTAAATAACTAAATATGCGTTCTTATATAGACTACGAACTTAACTACTACGTTGTGGAAATTTCTTACGTTGGTTATTACTCCCTCCGTTTCCTAAAGATCTTCCTTGTTACTATTCCTACAGATACCAAGGAGGATCCACTTGTGTGGGGTGTGGGGTGGGAAAAGTTGGAGAGAGAAAGGGGTTAAGATAAATAAACAAATAAAAAGGGGTTAAAGTAAGAGGAGAAAGGGAGTAAAATTAATAATGTTATGGTGGACCATATGATAGGGACATGAGAGGGTAAAAAGGGGGAAAAAATTCCAAATAAGGAATAAAGTAAACTGAAGGAAAATCTTTTGAAAACACACTAAAACGGAAAGAGGAAAGATCTTTAGGAAACAGATAGAGTATTTTCCTAGTACGTGATCATCTTCATGCATCTCATGTATATGGGCTAGCTAGCATCATTGCTTACGTAATTACTAACTCTTATACTAAATCATGTCCATGTCTTGTCTTTGAAATTGTTTAACATGGGTAAGGGATGAATTTCAAGGAGAGAGAAAGGTATGAATAAATGATGTGCATATAAGATGAACAATTCTTTTATCAAGAAATGATCACTTGACAAGATTCGACTAGGATGCCAGGACATCCCTTGTCCCGAATAAAATGCAACAAATTCACTTATATGCATGACGAGATATTATTTTGACCATAAATATCTTTAATTACATATAGGGTCGTCTCGTATAATTTAGGGGCCTATTCTAAATTAACTTATAAGGATTGAAATTTTTTGTTGGATAAAGTCAATAATGTGGACTTTTTTTTTGGAGAACATGACGAAATGATGAAACAGAACACCATATAAACTTAACCTCTTTCAATCTGCGTCCAACATATACACCCGAGAAATTAAAAAAGAACAACCTTTAATTAGATTTATTTATTTATTATTATTATTTACTTTGGGCGTACAACTAATAAAATTGGGTCCTTATATATTGAGGGTCATGTGCAGTTGCTCACCTTGCACATGACCTTAGCCGCCTCTGATTACATGTAAGTAAAAATTACAAAAATTGCATTTTATGAAAGTACATCACGAGACGAATCTAACAATATCTCACTTTTGCATTATGTATAAGTCACAAATCTTGATGAAAGTGAAAAGTGTGAATAGTAAAAAAGTGGATTTGTTGCATTTAATTCGAAATGGATGAAGTATTTTTTTTGTTTGAAATAAACACTTATTATTATTATTTTGGTTGCCCACCCGGTTCACTGGAGCTTATCTCCGACTACATCCGACTCCGACCCGGATTGCACACCTGGTTTTGGTGGGTGAGTCTCCCAACAAGAGTTAATGCATACAATGAGGCTTGAACTCGAGACATCCCTTAAATGATTTCAAGCTGTTTGCCACTTGAACCAACTTTGATTAATAAATGGGTTATGCTATATGCAGCCCTTAGGGTTGCATATAAGACATAAATACACTACTTAAAATGGAAATAAGTTGTGAATTTATGGAAAATTTTTGCATCAACCGATGTAATAAATGATCAATTAATGCAACTTATTTTCATTTTTAGCTTCTTATATACAACCCTTAGGGCTGCATATAGCTTTTCCCTTAATAAATAAGCATTTAGTATGCACTCATAATTTTTTCTGCTTATGTAGAAAACGATATGTATGTTATGATGCAAATTAGCTTAGTGATTTTCTGGTACAACTGTAATGCAAACATACTTGTGGATTTCTAATGAGTACTAGGGAAAAAAATAATTTTTTAGGTAGGTAAAATGAATGATACTATTGAATTGATACCTTACTCAGGTTTGACCAATTAGGTTTGCAATAGATTCTTTAATGGAGCTGACAATTATGTATGGGTGAGTTGATTATCCAACCACCTGTCCCGAACAAATGGGTTATCACCCGTGGTGAAGCGGGTGATTGGTGGGGGATGGGTGGACCGGGTGGTGGATTGGGTCAGATATAGATGATATTTTTTGGACCCATCACCCACCCTTTTCATCCATCCATTAATATATCCTTCCATCGACCCATTAATATATCCATCCATCCATCTATATATAACAAACTAGCAAATAACAATTGACAATCATGGACTTGTTTTTTTGGTTTTATTGAATTATTATTAGGATTACTTTCTGGTTTGAAATAAGACTCATATATTTTATTTTTAATCTAAGAGACTATGATTGATTTTTTATTTTTTATTTTCTTTAAAATTATAAAGTCTAAAAAATAGTTTTTGTTCTTACTATCACTCTTTTCCCACCCGCCCCACCCGCAGTTGTTAATGGAGCGGATATGGGTGAAATTCTTGAAAGGTGATGGAGATTTGGATTGCGGGTGATGGAGTGGATGGAAGTTTACCCAACCCACCTCTGATCCATTGCTAGCCCTACAGGGGGTGGCAAAGGAAACCTCCTCCATAAAGAATTCCTAGTGTAGTTTGATCATATGACCTTGAAATCATGATGCTAACCCTTGCTTGGTAAAAAAAAGTAATATATAAAGTGAACAAACAACTATATACAACGATAACCACAATTATCTTTCCACTTCAATTTTTCTGAGCTTAATCTATATACTTATTTAAAATCCGTAGAAATAATATGGGTGTGTTAAGACTTAAACATGTAACCTCAAGCTTGTACAATCTTTTATTGGTATTTGGGTTTGGGAGAGACTAGAGGACGAATCATTTAAATACAATATTATATTTCTCTTTATAAAATAATTTACATTTTATATATTGATACTCATTAATTAATCTAATTCTAATAATTGTGTGTCCTACCTTTTCAATCGTCTTATATTTTTTAAAAAATCTTAATATTTTTATAAGCTCCCTTAATTGTCACCACTACACTATTTAATCGATTGCATAGATTATATTCTTACACATAAACTTGAATTTCAAAAATAATATTATATTATAGTCTTTGTAATTTTATATATATATATATATATATATATTATATTATATATAATATAATATATATATATATATATATATATATATATCTATGTACTAATGATTGAGTGCTTATGTCATATGTGTGGGGATGTATTTTAATTAACTTAAATGATAAAGTGTTAACATATTTTAGGTGCTAAAACTAGTTATTAGGCCCGGGCTATGCCACGGGTAAGAAAAAAAATTTCATTTATTAATATATTACTTTATGATAATAACACTAAATACAAGTTAGCCTGGTGGTTAAAACTTTAGTATATGTATTTGAGGTCTCGGGATCAAACCCTATACTATGCACTTTCTTAATTTTTTTATTATACATGGATTACATGAACTAAACTTCCCTAGGAGAGCGCCACGTGGCTCATTTTCTTGTTTTCGCACGCCTTTTAATATATTTTTATAGATGATTAATAGTATTTAGGAAGTAACTTAATAAAATTCCAGGTGCTTAAAATGACATAAATGATAATTTAAATTTTTACCTTTTAAAAATCAGGTGACTGAAATTTTAAAATTATTATTTTAACTTTTGATAACAACTAATTTTGCCAGAATAATTTATCAACTTAAGCAACCAATTTTGCCAAATAATTAACTTAATCAGGTATCTTATCAATTCCAGCTTCAGTTGACTTATCAGTTTCAGTTTATTTTCAGCTAGTATATATTGAAAGTTGAAATAGAGCTAGTTTAGGTCAAACGTCGGTAGTGTGAAGGTCAATTTGTGATCTTTGTTCTGGTTTGCTCTATAAATGGCTTTGATCTTTTCTAAGAAGCCTTTTCTGCCATCGCTGACCCCTAAAGCCGGTAGAGTTAACATCGATGATATCCAGTAAGTGTTTCGATTGCATGCATCTTTAATAATTTTAATGGTATATTAAAAATTGTGATATGTTTATTTTTTTGGTAAGAACTTTCTTTAGTTTCTTGATGCCAAAAAAACAAAGTAATAACTTGGATTCACCATTCATACAAATGTTGTACTTACTCCTTTTCAAATTAATGTGACACTTTGACATTTTACACAATGCACAATTTCACTTTGACCATCGTTTGTGATTTATACGTAAATAAAAATATAGTCATCTGGGATCTTGTTAGATTCGTCCTAATATATTTTTTTATAATTTTACAAATACAAAATTAGAGATTTATGTCATTAAAGTTTTACATTGACATGCGTGAGAAGTGAAAGTGTCACAAATAATTTGAAACGGATGAAGTACTGATATATGTTGCGTTGTGCTGCTTGTGCATATAAATTTTATGCTGATTAAGATCAAATAAAAATGTGAAACTTGTTCATTATAAGCATATTTGTTTGACCATATTGCACATTTTTTAAAGAAAAAGTAGTTTCATCTCAAAAATTAAGATATGCACGTTCAGTTATAAAATTTGTACAAAAAAACCCTAGCCGCATTCTCTAACCTCTCTTTTCTCCCCAGTAAAACAAAGCGCTACACCAGAATCCCTAGGGGCTCGACGACCACCTTGGCACGGTAGCCGTCGAGCCCCTCCCTCCTTTCCCTTTTCTTCTACGTTTTTTCCCTTTTCGGTTGTTTGTTGTTCGTTTGCTGGTTTCCTTCTTGTCAGCCGTCGCTAGTTTTCCCCCTAGTAGTTGCCGGTTTTACCCCCTAGTAGTCATTGGTTTTACCTCCTAGTAGTCACCGGTTGTTAGTCATTCGTTTTCCGGTGGTTGTCATTCGTTGTGTCGGTCCCATATGTAGCATTTGGTCTTCCTTGTCCCTTCTTTCCCCTGTTTTTCTGTCGAGTCCGGTCCTCCCTATCCCCCCTATTTAACATCGAGCCTCCCTTCCCCTTGTTCTCGTCGGGCCTCCCCGCCCCCTCTTCCCCTGTTTAGTGTTGGGCCACCCTGTCTCCTTCCCCCTGTTGTTAGGTTAGGCCTCCCTATGCCCTCCCCTTGGTTTAAGTCGGGTATCCCTTTCCCCCTCCCCCCTGGTTGTTAGTCTCCCTAAGTGGGTTAATTTTTAAGTATATTTATCAGTTTTTTCAGTATATTTTTTAGTATTTGTAGTATGTTTATTTGCTTGCTGCCTTTTGTGTATGGTGCTTCTTAACAGTTTAGCAGTCACTTGGTTGGATAAGGCATAGGGATTTATAACAGTAGAATTTGTGGTGTTTTTTGGAGTATATGATGTTGAAACAGGTGAATCAAGCGGATTTTGCGCGTGGTCGAGGAGATGCACGTTTTTCATGGTTGGGATTTTTGTTTTTCTATTTCACAAATCGGCAAAGTGTTCGAGAGCACACTTTATTTAGCTCTCTCCCTAGCTCGGCATTGATTTTTATGATCCTCGCTTTAAAAAAATCAAATCTGGAAGCGGCACACGAGTTGCATCTGATTTTCAGCACGCCACCTCAAAAGTGTTTACCTTTTCTACTGGAGAAACCTAAAATACTCTCGAGCGAGAGCACTAAGTCACAAAGGAACGTGACTCTTCACAAGATCCTGAGCCTAGAATCCCAAGCAATAGCGGTTTGTTAGATTGCTCATGCTGCGAGATATGACGCTCGTCGTCAGTTGTTCGTTGTTTGAACCGTGAACAACACTCACTTCTCTCACCACTGCCATCATCCATCAAAGTTTTGACTCCACCATCACTAGGATTGACCAGCGATGCCCTCCGTCACATGCGACTCTTTATTGTTTTTTGCGTTTTAGATTTGGTTGTATTAGCATTAGGCTGCACTTCCACTTTTCATTTATGTACGATTTCTCGTTGTCAAATATATATCTATATATATACACACACACACATATATATATGTATATGTATATAAGTTGTACATGTACCAATTTTCTATTTTTTTTTTATTAGGAAATTAAGTCAGCCCAAGGGCTAACCCCTACAAGGCTACTAGCCTGTAGGAAACACCAACATATTGGCTGGTAAGGCATGCATAGCATGCTAAGGAAATACACCAGCATAATGCTGGGGATAAGGATCGAACCCCTAATCTCAGGGGCCAAAGGAGAGCGCTCTACCCACTTGAGCTAACTCCTATATATTCTTATGTACCAATTTTCTATGATTTCAAGAAATCTCTTATTGGATCACTTTCCAATATGCTACTTTATTAAATTCAAACATACTGCTGTTTGTAGGGTTTGAAGCACTTAAATAAGCTTGGAGGATGGTAGCCAATATTGTTGAGTAGGATTACATAAGATGCAACCCTTGCATATATATATTTTGATATATAATATGTAAGTATAATATTTACATGAAAAAAAATTCAAAAATAGAATATAAGATGCAACCCTCCTCTATATATATATAGGTTTAACTTCATATGAGAACCACCTTTATGGTGAAAACCGTGAGAATCACTCATTTTTTCTCATTTTACGAAGATTTTGATCATTTCATAATATTTTTGCTCATTTTTTGTTTCACTTATTTTATGATTTTGCTCATTTAACAATTTTATGCTCATTTATCAACGTTTTTGCTCATTTTACGTTTTGCTCATTTTATTTTTCTTATTGAACTTTTTTATGCTCATTTTACGTTTTTCTTCATTTACATTTTTGTTCATTTTACGTTTTTGATAACTTAATGTTTTCTACTCAATTTATGTTTATGCGCATTTGTTACTTTTTTTTTTTGCTCATTTTAGGAAGTTTTTACTCATTTTAAGTGGTTCTCACGATTCTTACAATAAGAGGGTTTTCATTAGAACCCAACCCTATATATATAATCTCCATGGCCTTCTATATATATATATTGTCCTCAAACGTGGTACACAAATTACACAGTGAGTGGGAAGAAAGAGAGAGTGAAAGAGAGAAAGAACTCGATTAGATCGTTGAAGATTGTCTAGATATAAAAAGGTAAATTTTATCGTTTATCTGAATTTTTACATCACATCAAACCGGTGCTTCAGAGTATATAAGTTTTTTATGTATATTCATCTGACTTTTTAAAGCTGTGTATATGAAGTTTGATGATTCTATATGTATATCAATATACAAAGTTCTGATTCCTATGGGTGATCAATGTGTGGTTTTGCGTGATAAGATTATTAGTGAATAATTAATTGAATGTTATTATGTATGCAACAAGCATAGATTTGAGCTGGGAAACCTTAAATTTTAGTAAAAGTTGAATCTTTGAAGGTTGGTGGGTATATTACTAGACTTATAAATCAATGTTTCATTCTACGGTTATTTAAGTTTTAGTATTTTTACTTATGATCTGACGAACTCGGGCTCAGAGAGCCATGAATTAACTGTGTAAGGTAATTTTTCTTCTCATCTGTCAAAAAAAATAATGAGCTATATTGGCATATATGCATACTAGGATGAATCAGTAACAAGTTTAATGTGTAAGAGGCCAAATTATATGGATGTTAGTTTGGCAAGTCATAACATGTTAAACTGTTCTTTATGAGTATGATTGGGCAAATTGTTCAATGACTATTGAGTATTGACGTTACATGGGATGTTAATTATTAAGATCCATCTGTTCATATAATTGTTGAATGTGGTTTGATTTGATTTGCATTATTGTTGATTGCAAATTGGCCTAATTGCGGAAAGAAACTGTAATAGGGAGTAGCAACTTTGCCAATGGCTATTGAAGCAAAATCGCCTAGGATGATGCAGTGCAATCAGATTGATTGTCTATCAGATGAGTTGTTGATGGAAATTCTACGTCGACTTCCCAACTGCAAGTATGTTATTCGATGCAAGTGCGTTTGTAAGCGTTGGGATGCTCTGGTCTCCCATCCTTGGTTCATTACTCAATTCATTGGCCTAAAATCTGGTAACTTAAAAGAAAATAGTATAATTAGAGATGGTGTTCCTGGAAATAGCAACGAGAAACATCATACTTTTGCCATTGTTATGTTGTATCATCCTAATTGTTGTCAGCCTTGGCATGGACCTGAGAATTTATTTAGACCTTCAATTTTTAATGCTCAGAGTTCCTCTTTCTCTCCATTACATTATCTCGGGGATGATAAAGCTTCAGCCGAGGTAGTTGCATCCTGTAATGATTTGTTAATCTACTGCAGAGATGAGAATAAGAAATATGATTACTACATCAGTAATGTACAAACCAGGCAATGGGTTACGCTTCCTTCACCCTCATTTCACTATGTTTATCAGATTGTGGGTTTCATATCTGATCCGTTCTACTCTTGTGAAAGGGAAATTGTGTTGAATTATGCATACAGTTACACCGTTGTTGTTATAGGTATAACACTGCCACATGTGCCGTCAAAAAAGATCAGAGCACACTTCTTCTCATCTACAAATCATTGTGATAGCCAATGGTCTGATCGGGTTTTATCATTACCAAAGGCAAGTAGAATAAGGCCACTTGACCCTGGTTTTCGCTTTAATGGAAAGCTCCATTTTACCTGTAATGAGGGTATCTTTGGATTTGATCATAACAGTATTGAAACTGATAATGAGATTCAGTGCCATTTGGTTGGGTGGCCAGTTAGCAGAGTACTTGGCTCTGTGTATGTTTCAAAAGGGAAGTTGCAGCTGTATGAGTTTGAGGAGAATGAGGGTGTATTAAGGGTTTGGGTCCTTGAAAATTACAAGAAGGGAATTTGGATGTTGCAGCATAGAATCGAAACGTCAGACTGGGTGTCGCCTCATTCTTGGATGACAGAGAAACTTATACAGTTCTCAAGCAGAGGACCAATGTGTATAGATGTGTTTTGTATCCATCATAGTGATACTGGTGTCATATATGTGCTTATTCCTGGCTGTATTTTCGAATGCAACCTATTCACCAGGGCCGTGAAGTTGGCCTGTCGTATGCCTGTTACTACTGCAGAAGGTCGTCAACATTGTCTAATGAGTAAAATTTTTCACCCCTTAGTACTCCCAAGCTGGCCAACACCACTGCGATCCACTGCTGTTATCGAGGGTTAGAATGGTGGAGTCGAGTGTCGACACTTCTCGTGCCCCGCACTCATGGCTTCAAGCTAAGGGTAGAGTCATTGGACGATGAATTCCAATATGCTCAATTGCTCACCTTCAGCCGTCCTTATTAATATCATAGAGTATGTTGTAATTTATTTGACTATGAGCTAAGTTCTTCACCAAAAATTTGAGTATGAGCTACATAGACTGACACTATTTTCTTCGAGCGCAATGCCTTGTATGCTAGTTTGGTATCAAGGGAGTAATATTCTTTTTATTATGGTAATAAAAATTTGTTCAGAATTTGAGCAAATTGTAAGGGAGATCCCTGGTTATATTGGAACTCGTAGGAATCCTTTGGGTGGTATGCTTAAAATAGTTTCACGTTTTAATTAGTTGAATATAATTCCAAATGATCATAGGTGGTTAACCTTCCCGAAACAACATTTCGGTTCGGTAACCGAAAGTTTCAATTCGCTCTTTTTGCGCACCTTAACCGTCTAGACCGGTTACCGCATCACCGATTAATCATTTTTTCTTACCATTACGATTACCACCCATTTTAACCGGTTTTTCGGTATTTTGGTACGGTATTTCGGTTTCGATTTTTTTATGAACACCCCTATGTAGTATCTTGAAGGCTAGGGTTGTATTTGATCAATCATTCATATTATAATGATTTACTATATATGTAGCAAAATTTGAAAGGAACTAGAATATTATTTCACGAACATAATCCAATACTTATAACTCCTTTTTTCCATTTCTCATAAGTATTTGATTTAACACTTCAAGCTCACATTGGTAAATGATTCGAGACATGCATTGCCAGGGTCAACAACTATTTATCATACAAAAACCTACTTTAATACACAATTTGATTAGATGGTTATTATTTACTCCCTCCGTCCGTTTTCTAAAGTTCTTCCCTCTTTTCGTTTAATGGTGTTTCCAAAAGATCTTCCCTTTTTTGCTTTATTCCTTATTTGGCAAAACAAATTTCCCTATTTACCCTCTTATGTCACTGTCATTAGTATCATATGGTCCACCATTACATTATTAATTCAATTTTACTCCCTTTGTCTCTCTTACTTTAACCCCTTTTTATTTGTTTATTTATATTAACCCTTTTCTCTCTCCTACTTTACTCTTACCATGCCCCACACAACTTGATTTTCCTTGGTATCTGTAGGAATAGAAAGTGGGAAGATCTTTAGGAAACGGAGGGAGTAAAACACATTTAAATGGATGTCGTATTGTCTAATTACTTACCACTACAACAATGTAAATGTATATTTACTGCTATTTTTTAAACCGTATAAAATGCACGAGAGGTTTTGTGTAGTATGATTTGGACCTGTACATAATGCACGTGAATTGTTTTGTTTGCTAAGTAGTTGTTTTTGTTATAAATTTTTTCGAATACATGCATTTAAAGTTAAAAAATATAAAATATAATATAATATTTTGATGATGTATTAAAAATTCTTTGTTGCAACATTTTGAAGTTTAAAACTCATAATTGTGATATGTAAATTTATAAATTTGTAAATAAAACAAAGAAACTAATCAAAATGCAAGGGAACTTTTTTTTAATATAAATTTAAGATTTTAAGATGTTTCTTCTAAAATCATTATATATATATCCACGTGACATATAATCCACATCCAACCGGAAACGGTGAGCAACCTACACGTGGCAAGTGCAACATTGAGACGACTTGAAAATGTGATATTTGGCGAAATCGTTGGGAGCTTGACACCTAAGCTAATTTTTCTAGGTTTAATAGTATTTGTATAGATAAGATTGACTTAATTTTTTGTATAGATCAAGATCGAATCCGATCCGAAAATTTTGGCTCGGATGAATGGACTTCACCATCATAAAAACATCTTGATTTCATATTAAGAAGAAACTTCGTTCAAACTTCAAGAAGGTGGTAGACCGGTGGCGGTAGTGCATTTGTGGTGCATTATTGGTACGTGGTGGAGAGCCAGAAGAGAGTTTATGTGCCTGTGGAAAGGAGAAAGGACATATGATAACCAACTATTCTTTAAAAGATTAAAATCTGATTGCCCTTAATTTTTTTTTTAAAAAAAATTCTCTCTATGCGTTAGAGTGTTATAACATGGTTTCCTTTATAGGGATGAGTCCGAATGACAATAATACAAGTCGGGTTCGAATTTGAGCTAGCTAGTTGGTTCGACTCAGATCAACTCGACTCGTTAATATTTTGAGTCGAGTTTGAGTTGAGTCGAGCTCACTTGAGTCGAGTTTTGCCCGAGTTTCGTCAGAGTATTCACCGAGTCGAGTTTTGACCGATTAGATTTCGAATAGCTTGCAATTGTTTCATGTTAAAAACAACAACAAGGTAGAAAAATTGAACTTAAGTACTTTGCTATTGATAATTAGGTATTCGAGTTTATCACAAGTTTCCGAATCGAGCAGATATTGAGTTGCTCAACTCAACTCACCAATATCTCGAATCGGGGCTCTAGTTCGGTTCGAGCTCACTCGAGTGTTGAACGAGTCAATATTTAGTAGCTCCAGGGCCGTTCCTGAACATTACTAGGCCCGAGGCGAGATTAAAATCTTGGACCCCTAACGCACAAGAAATTGAAAAAGATATACAATATAAAAATACTAATGAAATTTTTTCATTAAATGAATCAAAAGAGAAGAATTACAATCAAAAATTGATCAACTAATCATTTAATCAAAGTACAACCACAAGGAATTAAGGACTAAGCCTTTTTCGTAGTAGTTGTTCTAGTAAATTCATTTTTATTTCCAGACATATCAAGAGTCTTTGTCTGCTACTGTGCTTATCTGCTAAGATTCTTGTACTTTGATTATTTAATAACACAACTAGAAGCACAAGAATGAAGAATCTAATATATATAAAGTTAACTGTTAACCACAAGGAATTGGGTTTGTCTCTACTCTGCTTATCTCCTAAGTGCTAACCACAAGTCCACAATAATCATTAAATATTCATTCATACGAATTACGAAATTGGAAGATAAAATATCAAATTACCAAGTTCCCTAATCTATAAATAAATCAAATTTACATACAAAATTCAGAAATAAAATTGACAAATCGTCAAATTTCCGAAGAAAATTTAGAGAATGAAATTACAATTTACAAACCTCATGAATTGTACTGTTGAAATCTGAAAATTTAAAACAATGGGTTCTTTGTAATTGTGAGAATTGAGATATAGGGAAGCAAGAGTGAACTATTTATTTCCAAAAACTTCTTTTTCCCGTTGGATTTTGAATATTATAACTAGAGAATAATATATTTTCAGTTAATTTGCAAGAGATTTTAGGGAGATATAATAGGAAAAAAATTATAGGAAGAATGGATGAATCTGCCATTTTTGGAGAATGAAAACTGAAAGCGTTATATGCGGGAGGTTAGGGGAATTGGGGAAACTTTCAGTTTTAGAGTTTAGACTTTTAGTATTCTGCCTTCTCTACTTCTCATTGTGTTCATGTATTAACTGTATTTCTAAAACTTTATTTTATTTTTATTTTTTTTACAAAGGCAAAACCGAATTTTTTTTTTGGCCCTGGGCGGGGACCCTGCCAGCCCTGCCCCAGGACCGGGCCTGAGTAGCTCGTGAGTTGTCTCGTCTCATTGCCGTCCTTCATTACATATAATTTTTAAAAGTTAAGGTCATTAACAATAACTTAGGCTAAAACTTAGGTCCTTCTAGTAATTTTAACTCATACTTTTGTCATTATATTTAGGAAAAATTCCTCAGGTACTCCTGAGGTTTGACGTAATTTTCAAATTGCCCCTCACATTTGGGGAATTACTTAGATACCCATGAACTTTGACTTTGTGCGCAAAATACTCTTACTATTGACGGAGCTCTAACGGCTTTAGGGTTTTTTTCTCTCTCTACTATTCATCTTGTTCATCTTTCCTCTCACCATCCTCCATTGATGACATCGTCCTAAACATCCACTTTGCTATCTCTCCTTTCACCTACATGCCTTCTTCTCTCCTCCCCATATTCATCTTGTGAATTTCCCACATTTTTATGATGGTGAAATTAATTCTCTCACCTTATGGAATTCCCACAAAAAATTGTGATTGTTGTTCTTCTTCTTGTTGAAGCTGACATGAGATTTTTTGGGTTTTAGAAATGGGTTTTACAGTCCATTTTCATGGGTTTGGTCATAGAAACTTGGTCTGGTTGTTTTCTTCTTCTCGATGTTGGGGGGGTTAGGTTTTCTGGGTTTGTATTTGAATAGTATTATGAGAACAAGGACTCAAAGAGCATCGAAGTTTAAGGAGTTGTGAAATTTAGAAGAGAGAGAGGAAGAAGATAGAGATGAGGGTTTTAACTTTTAAGAGGGGTTGAAAAAGGATTGGTGAGATATTGAAATTGCCATCACTTATTGTCATATGAAAATGAAGAAAGATGAAGATGAGGAGGAGAGAAAAAGGTGGGTAGGTGGAAGGAGAGAGTGAAAATTGAAGGTTTAGGATGTCATTAATGGAAGAAGTAGGAAGAGAGATGAAAAAGATGAAGATGGAGAGCAGAGAGCGAAAAAACCTATCGGCGTTAGAGCTCCATTAATAGTAAGGGTATTTTTAGCACAAAGTCAAAGTTAAAGATTATCTAAGAAATAATCTAAATATGAGGAATAATTTGAAAATTATGTCAAATTTTCCTTATATTTACGATATGAGATTACCATCCGAATATTCTCCAACAAAAATGTAAAGAAATTTAAGAAAGAAAAATCAGTGAAAGTTCCACCTGATCTGGCTGTTATTTAGGAACATGAAGACTTAATATTACAATTTTCTATGGTTTGTGCATAAATCTGGACTACGTTTAGTTTTCAAAGATATGATTGTTTAATTTCAAAGATATGATTTTTAATCACCTCAAATTTCCATGCCTAACAGTCGTATAGATTTTGGGAGCCATGCCCGACTATTTTCTACGTTTTTTAATATTCAAATAAAATTTTTGCATCTTATAATATAATGTCTTATATTTTTTTAGGTGTTCTAAAATATTGTGCTTGTTTTATTTTTTATCAATTTGGACGAAAATATCCTCAATTTTACATAAACATTCCAAAACATTCATACCTTTATTTCAAATAGGATTTTGGTATGAGGTGTGGGTTTAGAATGAACAAAATTAAGCTATTATATATTCTACTAGTATTTGTGTTTAGTTATTAGAACATCTTTTCCGATTCCAAGAGGTTTTGGAGCGATTCTCACCATTGACAAGTTTAGATCCCCTTTTGTAATTTTCCACCAACTTGTTAATATTTCTCCTTACCAAAAAAAATGTAATAAGGTCAATGTCATAGAGCATAAACATCGATAGCTAAATATAAAATGTCACCATTTTAGAAGTAAGTTTTAAACATACAAACATATATTTGCGTCATTAATTCTTTTAGCCAATATATGTTTTTAAACAACTCGTCTTGCGTGTGGCCACACGCGCATTTGCCAGCTAGTCAGCCAACTCATTTTCAAAAGGTTATATCTCACTCATTTCTCATTAAAAATTGAGCATTTGACCAAGCGTTGCAAAGATATCGAGCTAAATTTTTATCTCCAACTTGAACTTATCAAATATACTGTGTGTTGTTATTCCCATATATACAGGTTTTCTAAAGTATGAGTGGTCAGCTATAGGAATGGGGTTACTTTTATGAACGAATGAAGTTACTCGATCATATAAGTGAGATTACTCGTAAGAAGAAACGTGGTTACTTTTGTGAACAATCGGGGTTACTCGTATGATTAAATAATGTTATTTATATAGATAAAGGAGGTTACTTGTATGAATAAATAAGGTTACTCATAAGATTAAATTAAAAGGGGTCACTCATCTAAGAAACCTCCTTAAAAGGTGAGAAAAAGCAAAATAAGTCATATAACAAGATTATAGAAAAAGTTAGTATAATTTTTTTTTACATAATTATAAAATTGAATGTTAATTTTTTTGATTATATGAAATGAGCCTGGATAACCCAATAAGGAGGAGGAGAGTTTAGCCTACTTACAAGTCTAAGTAGCTTCCATTCTAAAACCAATTGGTGATTGGATGAGTAACTCCTAAGCTTATAAAATGGTTTTAATCTCTCCTCTTTCTTTAATGTGGGACACTCACATGTGGTCATCAATGAAATTTAACGGAAAGAGAAGTGAGGTGAGACATAGCTTGAAATTCCCGCTCGCATTTGTGTTTTACGTTTGGATTGGACTTTTTCTCTTGTACTTCATATATGGGCCGAGTACATATAAATGTGGTTGTATAAAAGCTAGTTTTTACATGGAGCTTACATTGCGTGGGTTACTCTCATGACATGTTAAGAAAAAAGGAAAACGATAAGATGAATTTTCCCTCCTTTAATTTATTATGCTCAAAAGACAATGTTTTTACACAATACCATTCAAGTCAATAGAAATTAGGCAAAATTTCGCCTCATGATCTACATTTGTCAAATCACGCTTGTGTTTTCTACATAGCAAACGTAATACGTGGGTTTTAAATTAATTTTTTGACGACTTTTAGCACTTTACATAAATTCAAGTAACTTCTTTGGCGTGTAAATCTTGAGAAAGAATCAAGAAGTTGCTAATTGAACGAAGAATCCGTTCAAAGGCTGCTATGTCCCAACTCCCAAGTCCTAATAATTCTTCTATAAGTACATGATGTGCTCACTCATATGTTCATAAAATCTTCATACTTTTTCCTACTGAAATTTGAAAGATTTCTAATTAGAAAGTAGTTTTCACTTCTCATAACAAATATGAAGTCCGCTTCGTTTACACGTTCCATGATAATCATGGCCATCTTTGCATCATTTGCATCAGTTGCAATTGCCATTTCCGGACAGGCCACATATTACACCGTATATGTTCGTAAGTTTTTCTACCCTCTTCATGTTTCATCATAACGATAATCTAGCTTCTTAAATATTGTTAATTCTCGAGGTTAAAAATTCATAACTCGCACATGTACTTGACACGACTAATTAAACAACCTACTCGAAAGATTGAGATAAGCTTACAACAAGTCTATAAGAGATCTCACTTTTTTGAAACGAATTGAGAGTCTATAAAAATTTTTAACATAAATTGAGAGTAACTAATGGTCAAAGTTCTACCTCGAACATCGTGCTTGTCTTATGTTTTGAAACGGATGTAGTATATAGTATTAATATAAGCATTAAAAACATGATAAGCATTACCTACATGTCCTAATATAACATTATTGTTTTCCTACATATAATCTCGTAGCACATAATATAATTACGCACCGATTAGTGTTTTAAAATCTATTTAGTCTTTGATCATGCTTATGCTTTTAGTTAATTAGTTATAATTATCAACCCTTTTTGCGCATTTGATATATAATAAATAATCGTAATAGTAATGAAATTATAGGGACTTAGTGAAAAATTATTATTATTTACAAAATTTTTCATTGCAGTCCATTATCATTTACAGACAGCATAATGAAAATTTATGAAGAAAATCATATATCTTAAAAAGATATTTCATTAAATCTTCCTTCAATATTACATATAGATTCATCACTCTTAGGGTCTGTTCTCTTCGGCATAAAACAACTGAACTAAACTGATTGGAGTTGAACTGAACTGAACTGAACTGATTGGAGCTGAATTGAACTGAACTGAATTGAATTGAATTGAATTAAATTGAATTGAATTAAATGTAATAAATATATAAATAATATTTAAATAATAATAATATGAATATTAAATAATAATTATAATGATAAGTAATAATAATGAATAATAATAGTATTTTGGATATTTTTAAATGATAGTTATAAATATATAATATTAATAATAATAATGATAATTAATAATAATTATTTTATATTATTTTTATTAATATATTAATACTTGATGATGATATATAATAACAATAAAATTTAATAAGTAAATTAATATTACTATTTTAATAATTAAATTTAATAATATAATAATATTTAGTAATAAAAATAATGATTGGGTTGGACCGCGAAAATTACATCATAAACCGTCTTGACGCGATTTGATTGGTTTATGGGCTAAAAAACGTGGGCTTATTTGTGCTTTGACCTAAACCATGTTCCTCCTAATAATAATAGTAATAATAATGAGTAAAGCTATAATAAACAAAATAATATATAGAAACAACAACAACAACAACAACAACAACAACAACAAAAAAAAAATAATAATAATAATAATAATACTTAATAGTAATGATATAAAAATAAATAAATAAATAATAATAATAATAATAATAATAATAATAATAATAATAAGAGTAATTAGTAAAATAAATTATACCAACATAATAATAATATTTAACAAAATGGTTATAAAAGAATGAAGTTGAACTGAACTGAACTGATCGGAGCTGAACTGAACTGAACTGATAATAATTATTTTAAATGATAGTTATAAATATATAATATTAATAATCATAAATTAATAATAATTATTTTATATTATTTGTATTAATATATTAATACTTGATGATGATTTATAATAACAATAATATCTATGAAGTAAATTAATATTACTATTTTAATAATTAGATTTAATAATATAAAAATATTTAGCAATAAATATAATGATTGAGTTGGACCGCAAAAATTACATCATAAACTGTCTTGACGCTATTTGATTGGTTTATGGGCTAAAAAAAGTGGGTTTATTTGTGCTTTGACCTAAACCATGTTCCTCCTAATAATAATAGTAATAATAATGAGTAAAGCTACAATAAAAAATAATATATAGAAAAACAACAACAATAATAATAATAATAATAATAATAATAATAATAATAATACTTAATAGTAATGATATATATTTAAATAATAATAATGATAATAATAATAATAATAATAATAATAATAAGAGTAATTAGTAAAATAAATTATACCAACATAATAATAATATTTAACAAAATGGTTATAAAAGAATAGAGCTGAACTGAACTGATTGGAGCTGAACTGAACTTATTGGAGCTGAACCGAACTGAACTGAACTAAACTGAAGTGAAAATAAGCTGGGGAGAACAAGCCCTTAGTCTTTAGAGCCTGTTCTCCCCAACTTATTTTCATTTCAGTTTAGTTCAGTTCAATTCAATTCAGTTCAGTTCAGACCAGTTCAGTTCAGATCAGTTCAGTTCAGTTCAGCTCTTGACAATACTTTTACTCTCACATATCACTATTCAAATCATTTCATTTCAGTTCAGTTCGGTTCAGTTCAGTTCAGCTGGAGAACAGGCCCTATATCATCTTTTTTCACTTTCCAGTGGCTATCAAAGATGAAAATGACACAATCACATAAAGTCCTATACTTCCTCCATTTATAAATAGTTGCACTATTTGTATAGTGTTTACTATTCACATCTTGCACTTTGATCGTCTTTTGATATTTATATTTTAGGAAAAACAAAGTCATATAAGATCTTATTAGATTCGTATCAATATATATTATTTTAAAATCAATTTTTTATAATTTTTACTTATTGATAATTAGAGACATTAATGTTTAAATGACACAATCAATATATGATGAAATGATATAACATAGTATGAATTATATAATTTTCTAAACGGATGAAGTATTTAATTAAAATCGTGTAATCTCCGTGTATATGAAATATAGTATGAATTTCCCCTCAAAAAAAAATATAGTATTAATTAAAGTGATATTTTTTAAAAAAAAAATTCTATATCTAATAATTTGGTGTTTGGGGGACATGTTGTGTAGCATCGTCATGCTATGGTTTTGACAACCAAGGTACTATGATAGCAGCCGCAAGTGCAGATATCTTCCAAAATAGGGCAGCTTGTGGTAGGTCGTACCGTGTCACATGTGTTAGTGGCACCAACCAAGGTGTACCCCAACCTTGCCGAGGTGGTAGTGTTACCGTCAGAGTTGTAGACCTTTGCCCCGGTTGCTCAGCAAATGGCCTTGATCTTTCCCAAGAAGCCTTTTCCATGATCGCCGACCCTAACGCCGGTAGAATTAACATTGAATTCACCCCGTAAGTCTTAAATTGTAGTTTTGTTGTTTCTTTGTATTTCTTCTTTTTACAAACTTTAGTTTAGTGTAGTACTATTGCAATTTTAATTTTTTCCCTTTTCTTATGATTATAGGGTTTGAAGAATTCAAACACAACAAGGAGAACTGATGGCGAATAAATAATGTTACTATATGACTTGTATATTGATTATTAAAATAAGTTGTGTCCGTGTGACATTTAACTCGAGATTGAGGTAGTACTTTTTATAAGTAATCAAGTAATAAGTGTACTGGAATATATGATTATCTCATGAACTTTGGTGCATATTACCAAATTGGTTCTTATGTGGTATTTTATATTCCTAAGTAGAACGTTTTACATTACAACTATTATAAAGAATAAGAATAAGACTTTCTATTGATGTAAATTCATTCAATTTCCCTTGTCATTTCTTTTTCGAACACAGTTATACAATGAAAAATATACTAACTCTTGGGAAAAGGTGCACAAAGGCTGTTATTACAGAGTAGTTTTCATTATCCTAACTCTTGGGCCGAATTTAAATAGTCTTTCCGTTTTTTTAAGGAGAAAAACAAACAAAATGCATTAATCAAGAGACAAAATGTCAGAGAGTACATAAGACGAAATTTAATGTCAGAGTACATAAGACGAAATTTCCAAGTCACAATGGTTTACCACCACTTGTTTGACACCAAACGCCACAAGCTAGTAAGGTGATCGACGTGCTACGAAGTTTCCTCTCTTTTTACATGAGATCAAGCTACCGAATTAAAAACATGACAAAACAACATAACATCTTCAAGGACACTATCAAAATGAGAGGAAAAATTTGCAGCTTTCCGGAGAGCGAGGGGGAATAAGAGTTTGGTTGTCACTCTTGAATGATATCTTCATACCCATGTTGCTTGGCTAGTTCAATTGCCAAAAAGAGAGTTTTGCCTTCAGTAATTTCAGGCCACTAAGTTTTGGGTACATGTCACAAATCCTAAATGACTACTAAATATTTTTTCTTACTATATTATTTCCTTGGACTCCAAGGATGTATTACTTGCTCTCCAAGGCCAAGTATCTCTTGTAGTATAAATACCCCCTATGCTCCCCTTGTATCTACACACACACACATAAAAAATACACATCAAACGTACACTTAATATAAGGTCATAGAGAGAATACTGTTGAAACCCATTAAATTCCCACTTGTGAGTGTTCCACATTGGAGAAAGAGGAGAGAATAAATCACTTTATAAGATTAGGAGTTACTCCTCCTATAACCAATTTGTTTTAGGATGGAATCTCGTAACTTGTAAGTGGGCTAAACTCTCCTCCTTATTGGGTTACCCAGGCCCATTTTCGAATAATCTGAAAATTAACATGGTATCAGAGCCCGGGTTGCGGGTTTCGTCTAAACTGGATATTTGATCGCTACTGGATAAGGATTTTCCTCGACAGGATGTCCAACCCCTAAGAGGATTATTGCTCTGACCTTTCCAGTTAGCTCTGAATTTCTAAGGACACTCACAAGTGAGAGGGTGTGTTGAAACTCATTAAATGCCCACTTGTGAGTGTCCCACATTGAAGAAAGTGGAGAGAATAAACCATTTTATAAGATTAGAAGTTACTCCTCGTATCACCAATTGGTTTTAGGATGGAATCTCGTAGCTTGTAAGTGGCCTAAACTCTCCTCCTCCTTATTGGGTTACCCAGACCCATTTTCGAATAATTTGAAAATTAACAAATACGATTTCTAGCTCATTAGTGAGTTTATATGCTCTCTTTGAGAATTAGATCCAATATAATTTAGAGAGTCATACCATTATCTTTTTACCCTTCGGGGTTGTACTCTCGTACCCTTTTTCATATATTGGATAATAAGTGCTCGTCGTTGGTGGATTGTTTACCTCATTTGAGGATTTTTTTTCTACATTAAATTATGGGTATTATTTTCTACTTTCTTTGTCCATCATTTATCCAATTTTCTCGATCTCTAAATTTGCTTCCGCTTGCGCTCCTAACCCCAACACTAAGCATGGTGCAGGCAAATAGCTGCAAACAATATCCCCCTATGATTATGGATTTATTGGTAGACATGGCCACGAGCCGCTTAGTGGGTCGGATTAGTTCAGCTCGCCATGAACCTGAACTAGACTGGTTAGGTGACAGATTTGGTTCAGGTTCAAGGTTCGGTTTTCGTTTTCTCAAACATAAAATGGTTTGACCTCTGTCCAAGCTCGACCAGCCTAGTTCGGTTCAAGTTTATCCCATTGGTTCTTCTTTTGCGTGTAATTAAAAATACGTTTTGATTCGGATTTCTAATTGCATATAACTAGTTTTTACAATAAATAATTTGCAATATTGCAAATATGGACTATTGTTTTTTTAATTGGGTCAGGGATGAAGAACTTTAGTGCATTTTCTTGACCTGTTTAGCGAGGCGGTTCAAGATTGAGTGCGGTTCACAGTCCGATTCAGGGTTTGACTGCAGTTCATGTTCAGTTTAAGGCTAAGGCCAGACTAGATTCCTCACCCAATAAATTGGCCCGTGAGAACCCATCGAGTTATTCGATACTAGATTGGCTCAATCCGGATTATCTTGCAGGACATGCCAATCTTCATACGGGTCGATTCAGGGGTGGATCCGAACAGGCCAACCAAATAGCCACCTCTAATTACGGGCAACTATCCCCAATCCAATACGTTGTCCAATGAAGCATCTCGAAGAGTTGACCATTTCACTCTTCTATTATTTTGCAGGCCCGTCCCTGAGCCTGGGCAAGAGGTCGGGCGGCCGCCCAGGGTCCCAGGGAAAAAAGGTCCAAGGTGCTGGTGTTGCAGTCTGTAAGTTAAGATAAATAAACCTCTATGCATTATATCTGTCAAAGATAAAATTTGGCTCTTAATTTTTACTAATTGACATAACTATCCCGTTGCATATCTCCCAACCCTGGTGCGAAACCCACATACAGGCCCGTCTCGAACTATATAGAGGCACTGTGCGATCTCATATTTGAAGAATTCAATAATGTAGTAGCTCATCCATACTTCATATAATCATATTATGAAAAAAATAGTCCAAATAAGTAGATAAATTTTTTTCTTTTTACTACTTGAACTTTCTTTATTTTGGGGCCCTCACAATTAAGGGGCCCTGTTCCATGGAACATGTTGAACATGCTAAAAGCCGCCCCTGCCCACATATAGCTTTTTTCCAGCTTTCTATTTATTATCTTTTATTTTTTGGTTTTCTTTTGGAGTGCGAATGTATTGCCTATAGTCAAGGTGTTTGCTTTGAGAGCCTACTTGGAGGCCTTACCAACCCGGCTGGGTTTGAGTAGAAGGTTGAAACATATGTCCCCAGATTGTGGTGTTTGTGGCGCGGCTAATGAGTCTGGGATCCACACTCTCCTTCGGTGTGGGTTGGCGCAAGGGGTGTGGGAGGAGTGTCGGTTTGAGTTTGACCTTCCAGTGCGCTGTGTTTATGTTGCGGATTGGTGGAGCTATAGTGTTAAGGAGTTGAATGAGGAGGAAGTTGGTTTGTTTCTTACTCGTTGCTGGGCTGTGTGGGGAGTCCGATGTTCTGCGTTGATGGAGCGAACTTTGTCATGCCTGCTGACACATGTTCTTATGCATTAAAGACTTGGCAAGAAGCCAACGATGCCTCGTTGCACAATAATCAGGCGAGCTCGAAGATGATGGCCCCTCATCCTGATATGTGGAGCTTACCGCAGGGTGGCTGGGTGAAATGCAACATTGATGCTGGAATGGTGGCTGATTCCGATGTGGGAGTTGGGGCGGCGTGTATAGACGAAGTTGGCGAGGTTCTGGGTTGTGCGGTGCTACAGCAGCATGTTGGTGGGAGATGCGAGTCGCAGAAGCTCGTGTGGTGTTTGAGGGGGTTCGATTGGCGAAGAATCTTTGTCTTCGCAAGCTTATTGTCGAGAGTGATTGTTTACAAGTCATTTCGGCTGTCAAGTCAAAGTCCGCTGGCGCTAGTGATTTTTGTTTGATTATAGATGATATTCTAGAGTTTGTTAAGTTTTTTGATATAGTTGTGTGGTCTTTTGTTAAGCGAACGGGAAATAAGGTAGCTCACATGATGGCTCATTTCCAACATGTGGAGTTTGGCTATAGGTGTTGGGTTGACTCTTTTCCGAACACAGTTATTCGCTATGCGGCTCTTGATTTATTAAATTAGTTCCTCGTTGGAGGTTCCTATCACAAAAAAAAACATTTCCATCATTAAAACTTAATCATTAAAGCTCTAGTGTAGTACTATTGTATTAGTTGTTAAAAAGTAAAAACCCTTACAAACTCTTATTTTGATCATAAAAACTCCACCATAAGCACCCTTACAAAATTTTCAGCAACTTATAATATAATAAAATCCTCTTTAAACATAATTAAAATCATAAGAATACTCAATTTCATAAACTATAATATACTACTATGATTTTCGAACTCATAAAACTCTAAAAATTCATGCTTTGATACTTAAAATCTTAAGATAAAGATAATCAATAGATTTAAAATTTAATTACTTCATTATATAAACTACATAATCTTATATTTATATTTAAATCATCAAACTATAACTTTTAAACATAAACATATTAAAACAATTCTTAAAAATATAAGTTCTGAATTAAATAAAACTTGAGGAGAAAGAAAAAATAATCAAAGAAGAAGAGGAGGGAGGCTCGACGGCACAAGGTGCGACGCGGGGTGCTGGTGGCTCGTCGGCGGCGGTGGCTGTAGCTGCTGCCGTCGACGGTGGAAGAAGAAAGCCGAGAGAAAAGAAGAGAAAAAGAGAGAAGAAAGAGGAGAGGGTTGAAAAATAGAGGGGGAAGTGAGAGAAAATAAAACGTGATTAAAGTGTGGGGAATTATGTAATAAAAGGTATTTATAGGTTCCTCCATTAGAGGTCCAATAAGTAAGTTGTGTAATACGTTTATGAAGATGTTCATATGAAAAGCTATAAGATTTTGGCTCCTCTAACCCAATATTAAAATCCTTTTACTTCAACTCCACTAGTTTAGTTATAAAGTAATTTTTCAAAATATGACTAAATAAAATATTTAATTACTTAAAATCATAAAATAATTCTTTTGACTTTCAAATAGTCAACCTTTAAAGAAATAAATTATACAAATATAAAAGTATATATATATATATATATATATATATAATAATATATTATATATATATATATATATATATATATATATATTAAAATATATTTATAAAATTTATAAAGTTACAGGTAATTACATTAATAGTGAGATAATGGTCTTTTCTTTATTTTGTGGACATTTCACAATACGATCATCCAATTTACTTTAAACTACTGAGTATATACATATATGCATGTCTTTTGTACATCATTTTGATTCGTGAACTATACAAGCAGTTTTCAATTTACCTTATAATAGATGCTTAAGTTAGAGTCGCAGGTGATATGAGATATATAATCCACGGAAGGTGTGTGGTTTACTCATCCAGTCATCCTCGCAGCACAGCTATAATTTTGGGGCAGCAATTGAGCCAACATGCCATGGTCTTCAAGCACAAGTAGGATACAAAATTAGAATCCAAAATTAATCCCAAGTATTAGTGATTACTGATTGAGAACTAGTACTAATAACGATGGATATTCATTGGTTTGACCTGATATACTAGCATTTTTGTGTTGTTTAATTTTGGATTGATTGGAAGTATTTTCATTAGTGGGGTTTTTTTGGGCTTTCAAGATTATATTTGAGATAGGTCATTATGTGACGATTAGGTGACTCTTTCTTATCTTTTCGATGTGAAACTTGGGATGTATATCCAACATGAAGTTAATTTTGGTTTATTCGGAACACCAAATTCAAGGCATCTCTACATTAGACATTAGTCCGTTTATAGCGTGCCACACCCGGTATCTAGAGTCAACTTAACTCCAACTACCTATTCTCTCCAACTTATTTTTAGTCCTTGTAAGAAAAAAAATATGTTCAAATAAGGTCTGACGAGTTTAGCAAAAAATAAAATTACACACATATAAACTGAGCTCTAATAAGTTCAAATAAGGTCTAATAAATTTAGTTAAGTACTTAAGTTTATATAACATGTTCAATTTGAATTCTTGTCGAAACAAGACTCAATCAAGGTAAGGAGTGTTTCACAGGATTTAAACCTCATATAACAAAAATTTTGGTGAAGAGAAAGGTAGACATCCAGAATCAATCATGGATTGCTAGATTCATATAACAAAAACCTCTTAAGTGACCGATTAACATCATCTATTAAATATCCCATTGAGGGAAGAGAGAGAGAAAAGTAAGAGAGTATAGTTGGGCTTATTGATTGCAACAGCCTGCTGGAAACTGGCTGCAGTAATAACGTAAGGCATTAATGTTTATAACGTATAGTCCTCTTATTTATTCGATCTATGATATGATTTTATATACTTGTGCCATGTAAGTTTTTGCTTATTTAATCATTTCTTCACTTTGATCATGACTAATAACCAAATTTATAGTACGCTTATAAGCTTTCCAAGGAAACAATCAATTTACTTTTAATACAAATCAATGGTGTTGTTGGATGTAAACTTCACAAAGTACAAAATTTGTTTCATCATTTTTATGTTAGTTATCCTCCAAATGAGTGAGAGATGATTGAAATTCTTGGACACTTGTCAAAAGTTTAATCGTTAAAGAAACCCTCACTAGATATTTCAATAAATTTAACGTATCTAATAATATTTTTAAAAAATGAAATAAAAAAAAAATTGTTTATTCAGAATTAGTAGTCTGATAAGATGGTTTTAAAAAAAATAACCTTTACAATTACTGCTACAAAAGTCATAAATGGGGGATATAATAGAATAAATACAAGTATCACATGTAGTTTATTTATAAATTTATACTTCATTCTGCACCAAATTCATTAATTGAGAGTCATTCACATGAGTAACAACCAATGACTTAGGATGAAGGGATTATATAAAGTGGAGTTTGGACAACAATCAACCTAAAACCAACTTAATCCAAATCCACAACTACATAACTATAATATTGGCTTTGTGAAAATTTTCCAACTTATTGTACAAGAATACTATGGAAGGTGGTAAAGTATCTATCTATACTAATATATTAAAAGACATGCTTAAATAAGGAACCGTGTCACATTTCGCTCTCCCTAAGGGTGTTTCACTCCATGTAATTCACAACAACAACAAAAGTTAGAAATTGCATAGTATATGGTTTGATCCCGGGAGTTCAAAAACATATACTAAAATCTAAACCACTAGATCAAATAACATTTAGTGTTATTATCTTAAAGTATAATATTAAAGAATGAAAATTTTCCTTACTCGAAACGTAATCCAGACCTAATAACTAATTTTAGGAGAGAAAGTGAGATGATTCTCTCCCTTTTTCCTTCAAATTGTAAAAACACTCCCCTCTTGCTTATTTTATTTCTACAATAGAGACTAAAGTACAACATTGGGAGTGCTTGAACCTCAATCTTTTATCCGTTGGGCTTGTGTTACAACTTACAAACTTCATTACCCATTAATGTCATTTGGTTTGAATGAATAACGATGTTAATAAGCATAGCAAAAAGGGGCCCAGTCTATAAATTCCAAAACTGCCTTGGTTCTTCTTTTTTGCAGAAATTTCCTTATCATCATTCAATGTATTTGTTCTCTAATTATTTTTTTTTCTCTTTTTTGACGGGGATCATTTAATGTAGTTGAAATGTGAATTGTTTCATAAGTTATTCTTGCCTTAAAGTTATCCTTCTGTAGAAGTGTTTCCTTAAAACAAGTTGACTTTTAAATGAATAAATTAGTTGTTGATTCGGGCGATTTTCCAGATCATTTGTTAATTTGAATTTGAAGTGTTAAATTAAACATTTGAGAGAAGTGAAAAAAATAAAATTATAGACATTTATTGTGCTCATGAAATCATCTTAGAGTTACTTTTAAATTTTCTACATAGTAAACTATTATATGAATTATTGATTAATATAGCCCTCGACTTCAAGAGAGTACGGAGTACATATTTATAAATATATAATCAATTACAAAGACTATAATACAATCTTATTTTTGAAATTTAGGTTAATTTGTAAGAATATAATCGGATGTAAGTAAATAGTGTAACGGTATTAATTAGGGAGGTTATAAAATTTTAAGAGTTTTTTTTTATAATATAATAGTATTGAAAAAGTAGAACATATTATTATTAGCTTTAAATTAATGAGTATTAATATATACATTTGTACTTAATTATTTTTAAAAGAGAAATATTATGTTGTCTTTAAAAAAATTGTTTCCTACAAAGTCCATGTAGGCGGCAAGTTTAAAAGAAATTTAATCTGTCCATATAGGCGATTTTAAGAAAGAAAAAAATAACGTAAAATAATATGTCCGTGCCCTCTATGAAGGAAGAGTAAGTACATATTTATAAACATATAATTACTTACAAAGTATATAATTTAATTTTGTTTTTGAAATTTAGGTTAATGTATGTATAAGAATATAAGCGATGTAATTAAAAGGTGTACAATAATTGAAGGTCATAAAATTGAATACCTTTTTTTTGGTAAATTATTATAATACTAAAAGGTAGACATGTTATTATTAGTTACAATAGAAATGTTATCTTGTCTTATAAAAAAAAAGTACTTCTCCACAAGGACCAACATGAGATTGTATAGTAACAGTTGATTTTGTATCTCAAATGATAGGTTATGACTTAGAATTTTAAAACACATTTTTATTTTCTAACATGTCTCATTTGATTGTTCGACAGATAAGGGAGTATATGTGTCAACATGACATGTTTTTGCCTTGGGTTGTATATATATCTTATAAATTATAATGAACTCATGATGTAAAGATATATAAGTATTAAGAGTTTGTTCTGTAAAAGACCACCTACTTTTAAATTAAATTTAGGCAATGGTAAGCCTAATATTAAAAAGAGAATAAGCCCAATAATAACTTGGTTAATTTCTTTCGGTAACTAATTTAATCCATTTAATAGTATTAATAAGTTTTAGCAAAATTCTGTTAAATGTAGCTTTATACTCCTAAGAGTTAAGCTTAGAAAAATAAGTCAAAATAACAAAGCCAGACGTCCTTTTTAAAAATTGAAAAGAATTAAAGGAAATACAATACTTATCAAAATATGGTAGGTTGCTCCTAAGTCTAGAATTTGTAATTTTTAATAACACCAAATAGAAGGTATTGTCCTATAAAAAAATAAAATAAAAATTGAAGGTATTGTCCCTCCAAAAAAAGAGAAGGTATTGACTGTTTTGTCTTGATATGTGACAAACGGCCCGTTTGGTAGTCGTTAATAAATTGCGGTAATGGGAATGAATTTTAAGTGTAATTTTATTAGGAAAGCACCCTTAAAATCTCCATGGGGAGCCATTTTTTCTCCATAGACAAGCAATCTCACCCCTAAACTTGTGTTTTTGTCTCCAAGGGGAAGCAATTTTCATTACCACTCATTACCACCCTACAAGGTGGTATTGGATGGGAATGAAAATTCAAGAAGGAAAGTGGACACTTTAGGATAAATTAGCATTACCATGGTAATGGACAATGATATTTTTCACAAATTTACACACAAATTCATTCCCATTACCACCATTTATAACCAACTACCAAACGGGCCGTGGGAGTACTGTGAAAGAAAATGAGACTATGAAGTACTTCCTCCGTTTTTTTATAGATGCTACATTTCCCTTAAATGGAAATGTCATAATAGATGCTACATATCATAAATGGATTCCTTCTCACCATAAAAATCTTAAAATACTATTAAAAAGTTGGTGGTCCCCTTAAAATACTATTAAAAAGTTGGTGGTCCCCCACCTTCTCTTTTAAAATACTCATACTTTTTCCTTAGCAAATGGTTTTTTAATCAAAAAGTGGTGGTCCCCTACTTTCTCTCTCTACCTTTCTTAAAAACCCCCTACTTTCTCTATGTAGCAAGAATAAAAACACGAAGGAAGTATGAGTTATACATAAGTATATAATTAAATAATTCAATTCTAACCAAAAAACAAATTTTGAACATGGAAGTATGGCCTTCTCTCATATCAATCTAACACACCTTAAAAAAAATGTAATTCATTGTGACAGGTTTCATCGATGAAACAAATATTGACTAATGATTAAATATACTTGATAAACATAGGAAGTATATCAACTATTAAATGACATTTTCATAATGAAAACGAAAGTAGTACTATATAGTTAAAATGATTAAATATAAAATTTGCGAAATCACAATTCTCTCAATTAAATCTTAAAAGCATCATATCTACACAATTTCGTAAGTGTTGTACATGCAATCTTGTTTGCAAAATTTTGAATATTTTTACTCAATATATCTAAGAATTAATCGAACATACCTCAACTAGAATAAAATTCGATTAATTTCCTGACTAACATCATAAAAGTAATACTTCTAAAAACTAGACATTAGCATTTTACAATACTCTATATGCAACTTGGGTGTACCAATTATTGAAAAAAATAACTCACCTTGGTTAAGTCTCCAAAAAACTTAGATCCAAGGTACCAATTTCAATGTGAGGCCAATACCAATGCTTGATGCTTCTTTTTCTAAAGCTTTAACAAACAGGAATTCACAAACATAGGCAGGTATAGATAATTGAAAAAAGACTAAAAAACACATGCAAAGACTAGAAGGAATCTCGAATCAACTTGATACTAAGCTTTATGCATACTACAAAATCAACATTCCAATCTATTCCTTCACTAAAAAAAATGTTTGCAATCACATGCACAAAATTCTGTATTCTATATCATTCCAATTCCCTTTTATAAATCACCTTTCTTTCTTTCCCATTCCCTTTCCCTATCATAGCTAATTACCAACCATTTGGTTCAAAACCTAAGAAAAATAAATGAGAAAGAGCAAATTTACCTTTATATGGAAAAAAAAAAGAGGACAATACACTAGATATTGGATGAAAAAGAGGAAGAATGATTATGAACAATCTTGTTTTGTCTTCCCATAAGCCAAAGTAGAGTTCTTCTTGTTGATGAAGAATTTGTTGTTGTTGGATTAGCAAGTGAATCAACACTATAACAACTTTGAGTTTCTTCATCAATTCCTAATTCACTCACATCAATCTCAAATTCGGAAATTGTCCTCCTTGAAGAATAATCGCAATCATTCCCATTATTCCAATTCCCATTCCCTTTCTTGTTCTTTTCTCCTCCTCTTAACCAAATCTTCGAGATTGAGAAACTCTCCCTCTTATTATTATTATTATTGTTATTACTACTACTCTCATTCCCATTCCCATTCCCATTCCCTTTCCCAAATTCGACACTTCGAAAACCTTCAATCCCATTGAATTCCCTCCTGGAATCACACCCATACTCTGACATTGCTGCTCTATACCCTGCTTTTAAACCACCCTTTTTCCCATTCTTCTCCTTCTTCATTGGTGTTCTTATTGGAACTTGCAACGCTGTCGTTTCATCCATAACATATGCAAATGAACCCATTGAATAACACCTTCTTGAACCCAAATTATTATTACTACTACTACCATTATTTTGATTATTATTATTACTATTATTAGTAATAGTAATCTCACTACTTCCTTCACCTCCCTCCACATTTTTAAACTTCCCCAACTTAACGGTCACAATCTTGTCCTCCTTCTTCACCACCTCTTGCATATTATCAGTCGATTTTCGAGGCCGAAAATCGATCCGATTCGACCCGAACTCACCCTCTCCTTGATGACGATTCGAACCCGAACCCGGATCCCTATTCTCCCTCTCCAACTCCCTGGAGGCCTCCATACTTCCAGATTCAAGAACACAAACAATGGGTGAAAACCCTTGATTTTGAGAATTTATTTCTTGCAACAAACTTGCTCTACAAAGTGGACAAGTAGAGTGAGACAGAAGCCATGTATCAATACAATCCACATGAAAAGCATGACTACATTTTGGTAATAATCTAAGTTTATCATCACCCTCAAATTCACACAAACAAACAGCACAATCAAATGGGTCTTTTAAACCTATGATTGTTTTGTACTGAAAAATTGGAAGTGTATCAATATAAGATTGATCAACACCTGCATCATGAAGATGGAAAAGTTGTTGTAATTGACCTTGAAGTGCAGTTACATTGTCTAAAAATTCATCTGGGTCTCTTTGATTTGGCCTTAATAAGAATCTAACAAGAAGATGAAGTAACCCAGAAACAAAAAAGATTATTGCTAAGATTATTATGATTAAGATTATACTTGGACTGATTTTGTTCTCTAAATTCAAGCTTGCAGATTCAAGATTATGTTGTGGTGGCTGTAATGGAGGAGGAGAATAAGATTTCCCCATTAATTTTTTGTTGGATTTGGAGTAAAAATACCAAAGAAAAAACCCAAAAACTTCACTAAAGATTTAAACTTTAAGCTTTTTGGAAATGAGATACATAAAAAATTTAGAAGAAAAACCCAACAATGTCACTAAAGATTCAAGCTTTTTTTTTTCTTCAAATGAGATACATACAAATTTTAGAAGAAAGAAATGGAAAAGAAAAACCCAACAATTTCACTAAAGATTTAAGCTTTTTTTAGAAATGAGATACATACAAGTTTCAGAAGGAAAAAAAATGAAAAGAAAAACCCAAAAAGAATCACTAAAGATTTAAACTTTAAGCTATTTGAAAATGAGATACATACAAATTTTGAAAGAAAAAAATGAAATTTTTTGTTTTTGGAATGATATTGAGCTTGTATTTTACAGGGAAAACAAAGACCTGCAAGTCAAAGAAGGGGAGATATGAGAGGAGAGAGAAAGAGGAGAAGATGGTGATGTAAGTGGGTAGGAGCAATAAATGAAAACAAGTGAAGGTGAGAAATTTCAAATTGAAAGCTATGAATCTACCAAAAAAAAAAGAAAGAAAGAGAAGAAGATGGAGTAATGAATTACGCAATAAAAGATCTGATTAGTGTAATTAAATCACTGATAGTGAGGAAAAGTCAGGGGAGAAATTTAATGAGGAAGGGATGAATTTTTTTATTTTATTTAGTTTTATAGAAGTACTTATTTTTTAGCGGGGAAGGAATGAAAAGATTATGACTTTTATGTATATTTTTCACCAAATACAAGGGTTAGGTTGACTTGAAGTGGCCAACATTAGGGCAGCAAATTCGATGCTTCATTACTACATGTAGCATAAAATATTGATTATAAAAATGAAATTAAGAGATATTTTATGTATTGTCTTTAATGATACTTGTACTCTGCCATGTATCATTGTGAAAAAAGCCTTAAAATTTTAGAAATTGTATAGAAACTGAGGGATATCCGTTACGGCTCGTTTGGTAGTTGGTCATAAATGGTGGTAATGGGAATGAATTTGTGTGTAAATTTGTGAAAAATATCATTGTCCATTACCATGGTAATGCTAATTTATCCTAAAGTGTCCACTTTCCTTCTTGAATTTTCATTCTCATCCAATACCACCTTGTAGGGTGGTAATGAGTGGTAATGAAAATTGCTTCCCCTTGGAAACAAAAACACAAGTTTAGGGGTGAGATTGCTTGTCCATGGAGAAAAAATGCCTCCCCATGGAGATTTTAAGGGTGCTTCCCTAATAAAATTACACTTAAAATTCATTCCCATTACCGCAATTTATTAACGACTACCAAACGGGCCGTTAGAGTTTCTCTTCTGATTCCAGGAGATTCTACGATTGATTTTCATCCTTGGCAAGTTGGGATTCCTTTTATTCCCCTCAAGTTGTCAAGGTTTCTCCTTACCTTATTAAAAAAAATAGAAATTGTATACTTCCTCCGTTTTTTTTAGATGTTACACTTTCTATTTTAGGAAGTTTTAAATTAGATGTTACATTTTTATTTTGGGTAATAACTTATCTCTATCTCTCTCCTATCACATGTTCACATGGGGCCCTTTTGTTTTTCATTCTCTCTATCTCTCTCCTCTCCAATAATTACCTAGGAGTCCGTGATTTGAAAAGTGTAACATCTAATAAAAAACGGATGAAGTATATATATTGAATTCATTTCACTATATGTATATATTGACTTTTTGGAATTTTGTGAAAATAACATCTAAAAATATCTCTTAATTTCTCTGGAATTACAAAGATTATTATTAGTTTAATCGCTATATATTTTTATATATCCCGATATTGATTAGGCGAAAGTTTTAGAGGATTTAAAGGGTATAATTCATTTGGGGTAATTTAAGGAAAATCTATACTCGCATAGTACAGGAGTTTGATCATGTAACCTTAAGGTTATATATATTAAAGTCTTAATTAACTAGTAGATAAAGTGTCATCTAATGTAGTTAATTTCAAAGTATAATATTTTTTATTTTTTTTTTGGATCCATATGAGCCACAAAGGCAATACAAAGTAGGGGAGGGGGGATTCGAACCTGTGACCTATTGTTCACAGCACCTCAATCTTAACCATTATCCCAAGACATCCTTGGTATTTTAAAGTATAATATTAATAAACGTAAAATTTTTCTTATCCGAAATATTGTTTGAGCCTAATAATTAGTTGGACAATAAAATGGAGTGGTTTAGAGGGAAACAAGATTTGAAGTTTTGAACGTTACGGAATTTGTGATTTTTGTTTTGACAACTTTTTTCATATATGGCATTTTATATATAAGTGTACGTTGTTTGCACTCTTTGGTCATATTCTTTGCTTTTTCCTATTCCAATCTGATAAAAATGGGCTTTTATTTGCATGGTGACAAATGCACAAATGGAAGTCAACGCTTATGAGGTTGTATTGTAGTGTCTTTACTCTTTACCTAGGGAGGGCCAAAGAGATAAATATGTGTTGTAATTTACAGAGAGAAACATAAAGTTAGTTTTTGCATTATGAGAGCAAGAAATTAGAACTTTTTAATTTTTTGAGGGGAGCCAGAAATGATAACTAGTTAGTGTATGTTGGTAAGTGGTAATTAATTTCTTTTAAGTACACAATTTTTTCTAGCTTATTTTATAACCATAATCAATGGAGACAGTTATTTCTATATCCACACTTTAATCTATCTTATTTTGTAACTATAATTCATTGGGACAATTGATCTATATATATATATAGCAATCTAATGGTCTTTTAGTTGGCCGCATATAAAAAATTACATCGGGTTGATTACCTCATCTTAAAGATAGAAGGTTTTGTCCATCTCGTTTTCCATGAAAATAACTTAAAAAGAAAATTGAATTGATTTGTCGTTTAGTGTCAATCTCCAAATATAGTATTTGTATGTACTTTTTCCGTATCTGAATAAGTAACACATTTTTTCTTAAAATCTCTTACATAAAAAGAAGAAGTATTTCACTTTTTTAGATATAGAGGTTAGTACAATAGGATGTTTGAAAGGTGAGATGTGCACAAAAATATTGTCATTCTCTTAGATTTTTTTTTTTTTTTGGTACATAATGAAAGTTAGGACACCCTTTTCTCAAGGGAGGCTCCTAAGAATCTAGAAGAACTAATTTGTTTAACAAAGGATCCGTAGAGATATTCACATCGACCGAGGCAGCAGAACTAGTGTGATCTTTTTTTGATAGAAGATCTGCTACCCGATTTGCTTCTCGAAAAATATGCTTGATGGTGTAGAATCTAAAATGACGAAGCAATTGTCGAATGTCATCAATTAGGGTTTGGATAGTCCAGGGGCAATTATAATGCCATTGCAGCACTCTTTTAACTACTTGATTATCGCCTTCAATATATAGATCTTGAATATGCTGTTGGATGGCAAGTATCAGTCCATTTCTTAAGCCCTAGGCTTCAGCAACGAGTGCTGAGGTTTGGCCAAATCGATAAACTTGAGCGGCCACAAGAAGACCCTCGGAGTTGCGAATGTCATTCTCTTAGATGGTTGTATATATACCACTACTCAAGTTATGTTTGCCAATAATTTATAATTCTCATTTCGTTGCACTTTCTCAAGTAGTGTAAATGTGTTGGGTTGAGACAGTTATTGATTCAATATAAGAGGTAAAATTTCCTACGAGGTGTTATACTTTTTCATTTTACGAGAAATCATCTTCTTAAACATTTTTAAATCAACAAACTAGCGCATAAAAATCAAAACAGAAGTTTTAAAAGAAATAGGAAGAGTAAGATGAACATTCAAGTTATAGATCAGCATATACAAATAATTATATATATTTCGAGTACTATTAAGTTTCAAAAACTAAAACAATATTCATGTTTCAACATTTTTTGGTTAACTATATCCCTATCATAAGCTATTAAGCATTTTGCATGGTAAATTTGTGTTGATCCTATCCAAAATAAAGAAAATCAATAGAAAGTTTTATTCTAGTAGACCAAATAACTTTTTCTAGGGGGGTTCAAATCCCACTCCCTCCACATAGATTTCTTAGTGGACTTAGATATCTGCGCAGTGAGCCAAGAGAGAGAGAGCCTACACAAAAGAAGGTTCTGTGCTTGTTGATGTCTCCTTAGTGGCATATTTGGACATTGGCTATTGTTGCCTTTAGAAAAGTGAGGAATAATTATTATACACCTTTCCAATCTCATGATTTGCATATAACTAAATAATCCAACTTCCAAAAAAAGTTTCACAAAGTCTTCTAAATTGTCAACGGTTGGCCGATTACTGGTTAACTCAAGAATTTATAAATTAAGGACCGATTTTACGAGTTTCACCTGCTCAAGACGCAATTTGTGTAAATGTGTCAAATGTCAATAGTTGTTGTTTTGATAGTGGTATAAGGTGTAGTATGGTGGCATAGCCTTCCAACATTTAAGGATGTAGTCCTAGAAAGAGGGATATAATATGAATTTTCTTTCTAGAACATAATAAATCAAAAGAAATTTAACCTAAACATTGTACTACAAAGTTGAAAATTTGTTAAGATATTTTACTTTGAATAAAAAGTAATAATAAACTAGTACACATCCTTTCAAAAAAAATCGTACACATAAGTAGAGGCATTATCTGAACAATAAAAATTAACAATAAACTAGTACACGTATTTACCTTAAAGAAAAGAAATTTCTTACGACATAGGAGTATTTGTTTTATAAGGTACTATTTTACAATGTTTTCTTATAAGGTAGTTTTTCAAAACAAAAAAAATATTTTTATAAGGTAGTTTTTGACAAAAAAAAACTCCATAAATATATAGATACGAAAGTTTCATGAATTTGAATTAAGAACGATAAAAGGGAATAAGAAGTCTACACTAAGAGCTCAAAGTTGTACTAATTGAAATTCTTTATTGTGTTCGATTATTATGACATTTGAATTATTAAACTATACATAAGATTTTTATAATCAATTTTTAAGTGCTTTTAAGCTTTTCTTTGCAATATGAAAGAATGATTAGAGGCAGACGGACAAAAGTTTTTTGTTTGCCCCATCTGCCTAGTGGAACAAATTGCTTCCACGCTTAGAAGAAAAAAGACCCGCAAACCACAAACTAAGAATAACAAGTAGTACAAAACTATTTGCTGACTCTCTTTCTCTCTCCAGAGCTTTATTCTCAAACTCTCACAGTATAATTCTGTCCCGCTAAACTTGCTACTGCTCGCCGGCGGCCTTGTTCCTTCCGGTCGCTGGCGAGTCCCTAATTGTCTAAACTTTATCAATTTTCTTTTTTTCTCTTCTTTTACTACGGTTTTAGGGGTTAAGTGCGGGTCTTCTGTACTAATGATTTGGGTCTCTCTCATCGAGCTAGGCGATTAAACGTTAGCTTCCTTCGGTCTTCTGTACTATTAATCTGCTTGTGGGTTAAAATTAAGTAAGTTCACTAAGGTTATTGAGGTGTGTTCATTTGTCTTGGGGTTGATAAGAAGAATGTGTAACGTATAAGAAAACTGGATATTTGGGGAAGGCTCTTGAGGATTTTTTGCTGGCCAACGAGTTGGAGCCAAAGAATAGGGACATAAGCACAAGGTGTACTAGTTTGGAGAAAGCTATATGTTCATCAAAACATGGATTACAGAAGGTGCAAGTGACGTATGGTAAAAGTTGCAAGGAGAGGAATTGGCTGATTATCCAATTGAATTAGGTGTGGAACCACTGCCACTAAGGAAAAAGATGAAGAAATATTGTCATGAGGTTAAAGAAGGGGAATGTTCTACAAAGGAAATAGATGGTGTAGGTAGTGATGTTTTCAACTCACTGGATCACAGAGAGGGTAAGGATCACATATCATGTGAGGCCAAAGTTGATAAAATGCAGTGTGTGGAAGAGGCTGTGAGCAATCCTCACATTGAAAAATCAAATCAGGCGAAGCCTAAATATCGGTTTATTAACCGAAAAAGGTCGGGTTCCTCATTATGTATGTGAAACCATGATATTCAAACGTTGAAGAAAGGAAAATCAATCCAATTGTTTAATCCAAAAATAGGCGCATCCATGATAGTCCGTTTTTCTCATTTGGTAAAAGAAGGCGCTAATGGGGAAACCAAAATGTAGGATAGTCGGGGGATACAACAACCTTCAGTTCCTATGTCTGACCATAATGTTTGTAATAGAGTGGATGAAGTCATTATGATTGTATTATGCCTCACCATGAAAATGATGATTTGATGCTAGATGAACTCTGGAAGTGACATTATGGAGGAAGAAGCAAGCATTATGGTTCAGAAGAGATTGGTTGATTTATTTAGTATTCCAATTAGTGGATGTACCGCATCAGCCTCCAAGGATAATCATCGTAGACGCCTCACAAATGTAGTAATAGAAAGGCAATCCTAACTTCGAAGAGCGAAGTCCCTGTGAGTTCTTAAGCCCTGTCGCAAGAAAAAAAAAATTCCTTCCTCATTTTGATCGGAATGTCAGATTATGTGCCGGAATGAAGAAAAAAGTTGGTTATTGATACTGTCCAAAGCTCAAGGAAAAAATCTGCTTCAAGTTGTTGTACTGATAGTGTTGCTTATAGTGCTAGCATCGAGTCAGATAGTAATATTATCTCAAGTTCTTGTATGGACTATGTTAGTAATAATTCTAATTATTAATCATTTGGTAATAATCCTAATTATATAGGTGTCTTCTCAAAACAATAGTCTCCCGAGAAACTGATTATGTTGAAATTATTATGAGAAGGTCTCTACGATTTTCAGTGACTTACTTTTAAATGACAGTATATATAGTAAATGTTCTATTCTTTTGGTTACATTTTCATCTCGGTTCAATTACTTTCCTCTCTCATATTTATTTCAGTTTAGTTCAGCTTAAAGAACAGGGCTAAGGGCCTGTTTTCCCGACTTATTTTCAGTTCAATTCAGTTTAGTTGCAACAATTTAGTTCAGTTCAATTCATCTCCAATTATCATTTCTATTAGTTATAATTTAATTCAGTTCAGTTCAGTTGCAGTCAATTTAATTCAATTCAGTTCAGTTCAGTCCAGTTGTTTTATGTCAAAGAAGACATGCCCTAAGAGGCTAAGAATACTTTGTAGTGAGTTGGCAGTCTTGGCTCTAGTCGGTCACGAGTTTATTACGACCCTGTTTGGCACTAGCATTTTAAGAAAATCATGAGTGTTTTGTAAGGTAGTGGTTATAGTAGATTAAGGGTAGCGTTTGGAGTTGATTGTGGGTAGCCGTTGAGATTTATAGGTAGCTGCCTGGCGAATAAAAATTGTGGACCAATGTTTTTAATATCTTTTTCCTCTTCTGTTTATTAATTGCTTTTTTAGGGCAATTCATTTTTTTTCTTTTACAATAGCATGGATGTGATTTAAATATTTATTTTTAAAATAAAATATAACTAAAAATTTCACAATATTTTATACTCCAAATTCCACAAGCATTTTAGTTAAAATAGGTAATATAAATTTTTTGAGAGTTTATATTAGGAAAATTGATTCTAATAATACAACCTTTTACAAATTACTCCCTCTGTTTTTTTTTATTGTTCTCACTTAGAATCTTGACACTATTCATACTTAGAGAGAATCTTCTCAATTTTTTTCAATTTATAAGAAAAAATTTAGTCATGTGGGATCTTGTTTGATTCGTCTCAATTAGTACATTATTAATATTCAATCGTTATAATTTTTACTCATATATGATGAAAGATATTTAAGTTCAAAAATGTGCATTGAAAGATGTGTAAATGGAAAGTGAGAAAGATAAAAAAAACAGAGGGAGTATTTTTTAATAAGTCGACCTTTTAATTATTCTTGAATAATGCAGCCTTTTGGAGGTATTTGCTTTTCATGAGCTTTGACGTGTTGATAATCAATTTGTTTAGTAAGCCACATTTTCCAGCTCGTCCATTTTTCCCCTCTTTTGCCTTCATGCCCTACTTTTGTGTAAAGAGTTAATGTTTTAGACGTTTTTCTGTCTTTTTCACTCATTATAAGTAAATAGGATATAAAGGTTGCATTATTCAAAAATTATTGAAAGGTTTGTTTAATTTATTAAAAATTAATCGGTGAAAGTTTGTTTTATTATAATCAATTATTCCTTTATATTATCTTAAATGTATACAAGTTTTGAGTAGCTCAAAAGTCGTATATTGCTCTTTCGGTGTAAGTTCTTCGAAAAATAAATATTGAATTAACTAATGAAGTTGTTTTAGTTCATTTCATATTTGAATAAATGTAATTTATTATCTTTTACAATTTAAATAGTTACTTTTGCCAAATACTTCTGATTAAACAACTATTTTAAACGCTAATCTCTAACAATTACTAGTAGACAACTAGCAGCTAACCCAACAACTACTAGAACCGCTAGTTTTCCCAAACATGCATGTCCGCATAGATATGAGTATATGACTATAATGTGTTTTTGGGGTCCTTTATAACGAGTCTGGATTGACGTCTCATAGTGATGGCATCTCACAGAAATTTTGGTACCAAAACTAAGTTAAAGTGGTACTAAAATAGAATCATTTGGTACCAAAATAAAAGTACTTTGTACCAAAGTGTAAATTACTAAATTTGGTACCAAAATTACATTTTGGTGCTACATATTTGATAAATAACTCTATGTCTATTTTGATACCATTTTAACTTATCTTTGATACCAAAAATTTATTAGATGAAATTTTAACAAATCACTATACGTTATCAATATCTTCTCCTTTTTAACTGCAAAACTCTACTCCCTCCGTCTTTTTTTATTTGCTACAAGCACTTTTTCACAAAGACCAAGGAGGGAGTGGGGACCATTGACATAAATGGAATTAACAAAAAAGCAAATAGGTAAATTGTGGGACCTATGTATTATATATGGAAACATTTACAAAATCAAGAAGGGAGTGATGGCAAATTTGTAAATAAAGTGTGGGACCTATGTACTATATATGGAAATATTTGCAAATGTAGCAAATAAATTGAAACACCCCTAAATAGCAAAATGTAGCAAATAAAAAAAGACGGAGGGAGTACTTGCTAATGCGTTCTGCAGTCTTCTGTGAGTTCTGCCCCGTTTGCCGCCGATCAATTCGTTGGATTAGGTCCCAAGTACAAAGACGCATGTTTTGCTTTAAATGCGTGTTTCATTATCAGCTACACCTCAAAAGCGCATGGCCGCATGGTGTTTTGAGAGCACCAGTGTAATACAAAAAAATTTGATTGTTTGATAATTGATACTACTATGCAGCACTTCAAGTCTTCGACTATGATTTATTCCGTTTCTTTTTAATCTATAAACTAGTATATTGGCTCGAGCGATCTCACGGGTGAGTTATAATTATCAGATATTTTTTTTTTTAACAAAGATTATCAAATATATTATTATTCATAAATTTCAAAATTGATTTCATTAGCTTTTCGTAATATTTTGTCTAGTAAAAAAATTGGAAAATAAATGTTAAGTCATGATTAGTTGTTTTTTTAAAAAAATTAACGAATTGGAGATAAAATTAACAATTTCAATGAAATTGGGGTAAGAGAATGTTATTACTTAATAAAAGTGTTAGAGATCAAAAGGTTTGTAGATATCTTTATAATTACATACAATTATAAGAATTTATTATGTTTTACTTTGAGACATTAAGCATTCAAATTGTAGTGGATTAATGGTTAAATTTTCACATTTTCATTTCAAAGGACATGTGTTCGAACTTCGAATCCTAGTAACTAGATATTGTTAATAGTTTTAAATAAGATTATAAACATATGTATTAGAAACTTGATAATAATGCCATGTGGCACAGTTCCTTTGAAAGGAATGCCTTTTAATATCATTTGTATAGACTAATTATTAGACCCGGAATATAGCCTTGGTAAGGAAAATTTTCATTTATTACTATTATACTTTAAAGCGATAACACTAAATATGACTTGGTCTGATAGTAAAAAACTTTTCTATAAAAACTTGAAATCACGGGATCAAACCATGTACTGAGCAATTTCTAATTTCTTTTGGGAAATTCTACATGGTTGCCTCCTACTTTGAATTTTTCTACTTGATGGTCGGCAAAAGAAAATTTATACCAAGTGACCTCTTACTTTGGCTAATTATAATTAGTAGCCTTAATCCACTTAAAACCTAACTAACCCATCATTTAAAGTAAATTTACTAACCTGTCCCCTAGTTTTTTTTTTTTTTTTGACGGGTGTCCCCTAGTTATATGCTATCAAAAGTGTATGCACTATTCAGGAATCTAAAAATTGGCAACCAAAGTGTCTCGACTAGCAGAATAAACATAAGACTGAACTTTATGACAATCATAGTGCTATATATTTTCACAAGATTTTGGAAAATTTCTTATAATCACAAAAAGATACGGATATGCACTCTATACGAATGATTTACTATAGACATGGTTTGTCAGGGCCATATTTGATATTTCTCAAATTTCACCAATCCGTCAATTTAAGCAAAAGATGGTATGGTCCTCGCCAAGTCCAACATTCTTCCCTGGATGGAACCGAAATGAGAATGAAATATAATAACTACTTAAGTCCTTAATGTGGCAAATCTATTCCCTGGTTACAATTGCATAAAAAGTAGACTTTTTTTTTTGCACTGATAGCTGATTACTCCTCACTTAGATTCATTTTTTCTGTTGTTTGATATACTTGTCTGTTTGCTTTTATTTTCATTCCTTGTTTAGTTAGAAAGTAAACGTATTATTTGCAACAAATGGAGCCCAAGCGTCAAACCCCGGTGTTATTTGTGACTTGAAATCTTGTGAAAATTGCATAAGACTGACTTTTAATGCACATATATATCAATATATAAATGTTTTTGATGTGATTTAAATTGGAAGTGATGGCTTGTTCCAAGAGCTTTCCAACAAGTCATATGTCCAATTCCGCTGAGAAACAAGAAAGTTATGATTGTTTTACGAAGAACTACCGAGAGCATACCGCGACTCGCGACAGCCACCGCACGTCACCACCATCACCGCGCCTCGTGGTCAACACGATGCGATTCCAAATCGGTTTTATGCTATGCGTGACGTCTATTCTAGGATTTTGTTAGGATTCCTTATGTTATAAAAGGTACTCCTTGGTGTTTATTGTTTGATATAACAAAACGACACACAATTTTAGCCTCTAGTATTTTAGGTCTCCTTGTAATTATTCTCTCTGTTTTTTTCCATCATAGTGAAAAAGCTCGAATTCCCTACCTGTGGACGTAGGTCTATTTTGACCGAACCAAGTGAATCCTTGTGTTCTTTCTTTTTAATTTCTTTATTGCTTTTCTCATCCATATTATTTCACTGATTTGTTCAGTATTTATCAAAAACTACAATACCCTTTACTAACACCCGTTTACCCCGTGGGTTCCGGAAACTTACGCGGGCTACTTGCTGCGAGCTGGCAGGATGACTTGCTCCCTGGACCATCAGTGCTCAGGGCGCGAGATGTGTCGAGGCAACGCATGCGGGCTACTGCCATGATGTTGCTTCTACCATCTTCCTTCTTTTATGAGCAAACTAGCTTTTGGACCCGTGCAAAAATGCACAGGAACTTTTTTGTTTAATAAGCATGTTTACTCGATTTTATATACGCTTATGTACTACTCGAAACTCAAATGAGTTTAACCTCTATACCATATTAAATTAATAAACTTTGAACGATGTATTGAAATACAAAATAATCCTATACATATTTAACCAAAAACGAAGCATCAATGATGCACTTTACATAGAAAAACAAAAAATGCTCCTTTATGTTAATTATGAAGTTGTTTTGCACCACTCTTAGGTTGTAAAAGACTTATTTATATATGTCATTAGCTGTAATATTAGACATATCATGTTCTTTCTCAAAATTAGTATTATTATACACTTTCTACCCGTGATTTAGAAATGACCCATGAAATTGGCTATGGTTGAAAACTTGGGAGATACAAACCCATATGTGATAGGGAATTTTGAATTTTATTATAGTCATTGCAAACACAATTAAGGAGAATTTTTGTTCCATTTGACATAATGAGTGTCACCGGGGTATAAATACCATATTACTCCATTTCTTGAACATACTCAGGCCCTTTAAATAATTCTCTAGGAAATACAAATTATGTTTCTACTATATATAGTTGATATAGAATCAATTTCCCTTTCCCAACTAAAAAAGTAACGTGATTGATTTTCTTGTTGCTGGCTCCTTGAGCCACCGTGTCTTGCCCTGCCTGATTGGTTGTTTTTCCATCTTTTTTTATTCTCATTTAGTGGTGTAGTCTCCTTTTATTTGGAGCCCCTTAGTTTGAACATATCTATGACCTCGAAGATGAATGTTCGATTATCCATGTACCACAATTAATGAAATTTACTTCAAGAAATACGCTACCATTGGTGGAAAATATGATTTGTTTTTGTAGAAATTATAATTCATAATTTACGTTTAATAAAATTGCACGGGATGAGATAGCCGTGCAATAAAAAAATAAAAGGCATGAGATAAATACATTACGTTGATGCCATTATTTGTATAATCACATGTTATTTTAAAGTCATTAATTTTACTCAACAAAAATTATGGTTTTTTTTCTTTAAAGAATTATAAGCGAATAACATAAAGAATTATGATTACCATAACTATCATAACTTACTAATAGAAAGTGGTGATTTTAAATGAAAACACATTTTTTATGAATATGATTTAAATATCGAAAAATTGGATTGGAGTATTACTTCCAGAGTGAATCTTTATATGAAGTTTTGAATTCATGCATTGATTATTGAGTAACATTTTGTTGTGGACGGTGGTGACTCACAGCTGCAAATTCTGGATCCGCCACTAAATGTGTTAATACTATTTTTGACTTATGACTTATTCAAATAATAAGTATATACTCTCTATATTATTTTGTTGATTATGTATTCCCTATCGGGAACTTTAAATATGTTATTCCTATTCTAAATCTTTTCATACATAGTGTAATTTTATGACTTAAATCTCCATTGATTTTAAACTCCAACAAATTTGTTCACACTAATGATAAATACTTTATCTTTTACCTCTCAAACTTTTGTGTTATTGGTTGCCTAGCAGATTAACTCAAAGGCTTATATTCTTTATTTTAGTTCATTTTATTTTATTTAAAATAATGAAATCTTTTCCATTTTTAAAGTTATATTGGCTTTTTCGATTACAAAATAGGAACGACAAAAGAAAATAGAGGGAATAATATTTTCACCAAAATTATTTTTAAAGTTTGTTATTACTTTGTTGAGAAATATATTTATTTTGAACATATTGCTATACTCCAGTGTAGGTTGCACACAAAACTTTAATATTCCGATATGCTTGAGTATTTATAGTATTTTACTGTATACTTAATTACATCTAGTGTCTTTTTGTAGTTGGTGTTATATTCTATAAAGTTGTAGATATTATTTATATCACAATTTAAATTATTCTACTAAAAATCACACCAAAAAAATCGCGTTTACTGTTACTTCCTATTAGAATTTGATTCTCCATTCTACATTATGGCAAACAATTACACTATATACAATAATATGTTTATCCTTAATATATATGATTGAAACATTTAACAACAAATATATAAAATAAATAAATTAACAAAACAAAGCTATAGATCTTACACTAAGATTAATAATAACCTTCGTCAAAATTTTTTGATTGACATGTACTTATTGAACTTGAAATACCACTATGTAATTTTCTTGTCAAGATTCTCATCTAGTTATATACCTTTTGCTTAACTGGATTATATCTTGTATATATATAACATTTACTTGCATCTATTTTTGTCCTAAATCAATAGAAAATAATTCAATAGATTTACTTGCGATAGAGTTGACTCACATTACGCTAAACCCAAATTTAAAAACGATTGTTATTTAATAACTGTTACAATATGAGTAAACGCAAATAATTGTAAAGAAATCAGAAATATCTGGAAAAAACATGCAAAAATATCAAATTCAAAAACTTGATTATTAATTATACCTAACAACCTAAAAGTTATCTCTTACCAAAATTATATTATGATTCCAGCTTGTGCATTCAGTTCTCTCTTGTTGTCTTACACCACCGATGTTCTGTATCGTTGACTATTTTGGCAGACGTTATTTATATAGAAAATTTTGGCAATAACTACAAATAAGGGAGTGATTGCACATAAATAAGATTATTTAATAACATGTGATTAAAGTCTCATTATGATAGTTTTATTATATATACTTGTTTTAATTTATAGTCTTGTAGCATTGTGCGTTATATTGAAAATTAATGTAAACTAATTTTTAATAGTACTCACTTTTCTCTAGAGTAATTTTAGTACTTTTCATTTTCGTTTGTCTCATAATATATACCATCTACATTTTTACGGTAGGAATGAACTTTCTACTTAAAGCAACTTTTGAATTTTCATCATCTTTTTATTCATCATGCATTATGTGATTTTTCATTTTATATTTATTATGTTATGATGTTATAGATTTCAATTCTTATTTTTTATTTATTATTTTTCATCACTTCTATTAGTCAGATACTTTCAAATATGTTTCTTATTTCACATACATCGATATTTTATAACTATATGTTAATGTTCAACCATGTCACTTTTCATAAAAAAATTGTCACTCAAAAATCTAATAAAATAACACTAAATATGACCATATACATTCTTAAAGCATTAAGGTTTATTATTTTCTTTGTGCGCTACCACTTTTTTGTTATATAATTGATTTGTAGTCTTGTATGTTTCACTTCAAAATTAAAGTAAATTGATTATAATACTCTACGTGTTATATAGTAATCCTTGGACTTCTCTTTTTTTTCGTAAATACTATTTACACTTTTATTGTGGGAACAAAAGATCATTCTACCTGAAGCAACTTCTTACAACTATTAAATTTAATGTCTCGTAGACTTTCTCATTCTAATAAATACATATATCTCAATTTTCAGTTATATATGTTAAATAATTAAATTAGAATATATCCTATAATCATATCATCCTATTATATTTAACACATTAGAAATTCATAAAATTGTGGCACCTACTTGACATATAATCATATCATCCTATATATATACATTACTGGTACCCATACAGTAAAGATATTTACCTAACCGGCTAACCATTCTCCATGGTTCACAAAACAGAAACTAAGAATGTCAAAATGTACTTGTTCTATGGAGAGCAAAAATAATTTTTTTTCATCTAATTAGACAAACTCCCAGATAAAAGTATAGGATTATGAGTTTTGTACTCAACTTTGAGGCCCTACATATTTGTGCAAGAGAGAAGTTTTAGTTGTTTCACTTTCACTGCTTTTATGTGATTTAGGCTAAATTGCTTTTTAAAAAAGAACTGCTAAATTGCTTTCGTGAACTCAAGTATTAGGAATTTCTCCACTGTTAAACAATATTCTTATTAAGCATTGCTATAATAATAAAAAAAAATATCGGTATAACACTAATTAAAACTTCTTATAACTCTAAACTAACATCGGTATCTCTAATTAATACTTCTTATAGCTCTAAACAAATGTTGCTATAATTCTATTTAGTAATTCTTATAACTCTAAATAAATGTTGCTATATACTTCTACCTGTTCTTTCTTATATTCTAGCGGTAAAAACTATTAGAAAGCAAGAATATGACTTGTACGTAGTATTAGAAAGCATATATAGTATTTTTTTTTTTTTGATAATTTCATTTCCTCTTCTCATTACTGGGTAAAGCTTTGGATATTACATTGCAGATTACATTAGTCAACTGGAACCATGCCTCCAGTTGCCATATTCAAGGCTTAAAACACATATGCCATCAATACATCAGAGCAGAGAAAAGATAAAGTTAGAGCCACGCAAGGAAATCCGACTTTCTATGAAGACCTTGCTTTGCAAGGGAATCAGCAACTGCATTTGAGGATATTGGCTTATGCATGATGATGAGATTAAGGACATGGTTTCTAGCGTGGCGGATGAAATTCAGGTGGAAAGCCATGTTCCATGGGCCACCATTGTTGCTGTTGCACCATTGGACCGCATTCACCGAGTCCGATTCAATCACAATCGGGGATGATATGGTTTTTTCATTCACAATCGAAATGGCTATGGCTCGGTGAATTGCCAAAATTTCTGCACATAGTATTAGAAAGCAAGAATATGAATTACTTGATATACCTTTAGTATATGATCCTAATTATCATCAATTAGATTGGATATGCATATTTAAATTTACTTTAGTATCAATTGTTAAATTAGCATAAATAAATAAGCTGATTTTTTTGTACATCATCACCAACATATATGAAATGTTTATATATCATCACTTATTAATAGATCACCAATATGACTTGTACATCATCACTCATGGAAAAAACATTCCATATATGTAATCTTTAGAAACCATAAAAAAAACATGATTAGCACAACAACATGTACATATGAGCTTCGAATCATCAACTTAAGCCGTAACTCTTTCTTTAGCCTCTTACGTTGTTGCTGCTTTGTTTGCGTTACTACTATGGTATTGTGGTGTAGTTGGTGCTCCAATTAAAAATATGGGCTTTTGTATACATATGATATTGAAGAAAAGAAGATCTCCCTACTCTATAATATCCAAAGCATACGTATAACTCAATAAATAATTTTGGAGTAGGGCACGTTTTGGAGTAATGGTGAGCTATGACATGGTCTATATATATACTTGTAATATTGTATATTTAATTGATATTTTTTTCTAATTCCAAAAATATATATGATTGACATTTTGGATCCCTTACCCCTAAGATACGATTGTAATATCAATCAATTAAATCAAAAATGCTAATGATTTAGTACTGATTTAAATTCATAAAGATTTGAGGATACTAATTGCCTAATTAAAGTCATAAATCACCTAAAATTATGGCTGATTGACAATTAGCATAAATATTGATTGATTGATTGATATCTTAATTTTATTACCATGTTAATAATTTTTTATTAATTTCGGATACTAATCTAAATTAAGTGATTGATTGACAATTACCATTAACGGAGGCAATAATTAAGATTGATTGATAATTTAAATTACTTGCCATGTTTAGTTGCTAACTAAAATTTTCGAGCATACCAATATGACAACTAAAAATTTCGGCCAAAAGCATATTAATTTAAGATTTTAATTACGTAATTGTAACCATAATTAACGTCAATCACATTAATATACTAATAATTTTTTCCTTAATTATATCGATTACGTATCAATTTGATTCTGAATCTTATTACTGATTTCCAAATTTAATTCAATATCAAATCAATTATATACGTGATTAAGGGAAAGAATTATTCTTTGATCCGTGTGACACGTGGACACTCTCATTGAGCTTCAAAAAAATACTGATCAAAGGAGTATGCCACGTCATGCCACGTAGGATTGAAATCCCTAACTGAACGACACGTGGCCTCAAGGATTTTACTTTAGATATATATATAGATATAGAACCGACTGAGAGGGATAGAAGGAAAAGAACAAATAAACAAGGTGAAAATGAAAGGAATGCCGAAGTTTTAATTGAGAATGAGAGGGTTTTTTCCCTTAAAATTATACTAATTAATTAGGGAATAAGTTAGTAAATATACTTAGATAATGGGTTAGTTAGGTTTTAAGTGGATTAAGATCACTAAGTATAATTAGTCAAAGTAAGAGGTCACTTGGTATAAAATGTTTTTTGGGATACCACCAAGTAGAAAAATCCAACATAGGAGACCACCATGTAGAATTTTCCATTTCTTTTTTTTTTTGTATGTGAACTTTATGGAGTAAAAGTAAAACCCTATTAAGAAAAGTGTCATGTAGCACCGTTTCTTATTTAGGAGCGCATTTTAATATATTAGAATAGATTTTATGATTTTATATTTTTTATATCTTATATAAAAACCTGTTATATGAGATATTATTAGATTTCTTTTCAATATATAAATTCTAAATACCAAACTCTATTAATTTTACTTATTGATAAGTACTTTTTGTGATATAGCCATTACTTGTTAGTATTGTTTTTTTCAGAAAAGGAACATTTATATAAAAATTTTGGTGTGAAAACATCTTCATGACACTTTGTCATCGGATTTCAACCAATAAGTCAAACTTTCAATCATTAACCCTCCCTTTTCTCACAAAAGAGATTACCACAATCAATGTAAATTTATTCTAATCACCAAACAAATTTCATCGAGTAAAAGGTAAGATGAAGAGAACATAGCAAGCCTATCTTCCTTCTTCCTTTACTAGTGAAGATCATATTGCTATTATCATATAAAGTACGAGTAATTATTCTATTTTATACGTTCTCTAAATTAGATGAGTATGTACTCTCTCCATATAGTTCATACCTCGATCATTGGCCACAAGTCATTAACATTATTTTTAGAGGGATCAAATAAAAAAGACAACTATATTTAATTACATGAAAGGTAAGTTTATCCCCAGACTCTAAGACTTTGCTTCAGACTCCGCCACATCAGTTTTTTACTAACTTTTTACTTTCTAGACTCACAACAAACTCTTTATATTTTTACACTTTATCCCAAGACTCCAATCCATATTCTTTAAAAAAATAATATATCTTTGAATTATACAAAAAAAAAAAGACCCAATAGAATTTGGACATATGTCCAACACGAGTCTTGAGTTGAGTTTTGATTTTCAAAACTCACCTTGAGACTCTAGTGGGTCTTATACAATATTATCCCTTACGGGATGTTTGTTTAGGGGGATTAGGGGGGTGGGAATGGGATATTATATCCCCATGGGTAGATATCCCATGTTTGTTTGAGGGGATATCTAAATTCTCATGTGAAGGAGAATGAGATTAAACCCCCCCCTTATCCCACCAAAATAAGACATGGGGGGGCAGGTATTAGGGAGGGGGATTATTTCTGGTTATGTTAAAAAATATATACTTCACCAATACTGCTTGCTCTTCTTTGTTATCCTTCATTAAAATGGGTAAATTTGTTATTTAGCAATATATTTCCTACTTAAGTACCTCATACCAAACATGGGATAATAATATTCCCAACATAATCCCACTAACATACCAAACAAGGGATTGGGATATATTTAATAAATTCCCACCTTCTAACTCTCATTCCCAATCCCATCCTCTAATCCTCAAACTCTCAATCCCTCATACCAAACGCCCCGTTAAGACTTTAGAGAGTCACAAGTTAAGACTCATCTCAAGACTAGGATAAACTTACCCTGTTATATTGTTGTTCTTTTATGACTAGGGATGGCAACGAGTCGGATCTAGACCGGGTCCAGATTCGTTTCTAGACGCTGGATCCAGATCCGACCCGGATCCAGTGGGTTGAAAATGTTGGACCCAGATACAGATCCTACGAATCCGGGTCCAAAACGAATCCCTGCTATTCTACTTGGTTTTTAACAATTTACCAACTTTATCACATAATTGAAATGAACAAATTCACACAAACAGTACCACAATCGCAATCAACAAATTATTTCAAATTATGCTTCACAACTGCAGCAACAAAATCGAAAGAACAACAAAATCAAAACAAAACCGAAACAGCAGCAAAATCAAAACAAATATCAACATAAACCCAAAAATCAACAAATAAACGAAAATGAACCAAAAAATTAAACGAAAATCCACTGATAAACGAAAATTGAAACATAAATCCTAAAATAGAAATAAATTACATAATGATTGGATCTAAACGAAAATCAACCAAAAAATAAATTGTGATGAAAATACAAGAGAACGAAAATATATATGAAAACAAAAAATAAATCAAACGAAAAAACTAGAGAAACTAAACGAAAAATCAGTCAATTCTTCCTCCGCAAAATGTGATTCCTCCGGTTGATGAGAGACTCCTTCACATTTATTTGTTTTTCCAAGCAAGTGGTCGCGTACCTGGGAGGCTGGGACCTCTCTTTTTCTGGCGAGTGGGTGGTTGTTGGTGGCGGTTGTACATGGGTGGTGGTTGTTGGTGGTGGCTGACCAAGGAGAAATTGGGAGGGAGAGAGAGAGAAGCGCAGTGTTAGAGAGAGATAGAGAGAGAGGATGAGGAGAGAGAGATAGAGAGAGGATGAGGAGGGAGCGAGGATGAGAAGAGAGAGAGAAGGGGCGGATAAGAGATAGGGGGTTGGGGACTTGGGGTCTGCGGATAAGAGATAGGGGCGGGTTTTAGTGTTTAGGCCTTTAGAGCATCCACAATGGAGAGAAGGTCCTCTTCCTCTTATATTTTCTTTCTCCTTTCCTCCTCTTGACACCTCATTTTCTCTTTCCTCCACCTCATTTCCCACTAACTCATCCTCTTCCTTTTAACATCTCCATATATTTTTCTACAACAAAGAGGATCGTCTTATTCTTACTTTACACATACCCCACAAACTTAAACAACTATCAAGTGGGCCCACTACAAAAAAAAAAAAAGAAATTCAACATTTCTTGTGAAAACGCAGCAAAACAAAGGGAAGGAGCTGCGTTTTGCATCTCAGTCATCATCCTCTTCGGCACAAGGGCCGAGGCTCCATTTCCTATACAAAAAGAGGATTTCCTTCAATCCTCTTGCTAAGAGGATCCTCTTGCTTTGGTCTACAATGGAGAGGAGCTCCTTTTTGAGGAGAGAGAGAGCTAAAAGGAGATGAAATCCTCTCCATTATGGATGCTCTTAGGTTTTTTTCTACCAGGTCTGAAATTTAGCAAGGCTTTTATTAAAATGGATCTGCGGATCCGGGTCTGGGTTTATTGTACAGATCCGGACCCGGACATGTGATCTGACAAGTGGACCCGGATCCGACCCGGATCCAACGGGTCCATAATTTTAGGATCCAGACCCGGAAAAATGGATTCGGGTCCACGAATCCGGGCCGGGTCCAAGATCCACTGTCATCTCTATTTATGACATTTTTCACAAAAGTAAATGAGTATCATTAAGAAAAATATTAGAAAGTTAGTAGAGTAACTTTTCAAATTTCTCTTTGCCAATTTCTCTAACTAGATCAGAGCATTTGACGATGTTTGATAAGAATTTGTATTAAAAGTTCTAGTTAGAAAATGTTCTTGATTAGTGGTTTATCTTTGCCAAACATGGATTCGGTAATTGAAGAAATTCAGGCCTTGTTTGGTTGACAAAACAAATCATGGAAAGTGCAAATTTCTAGGAAGTAGAAGTATATGAAGTTGTTTGGTTGGCAAAACCATGGGAATTTGCATTTCATAGGAAGTTCTACTTCCTCCAAAATACATGGAACTTCCCATATCAACCAAACACAATTTTACACTTCCTTAGGAATTTCAAATACATGGAAAAAATAACTTCCTAAAAAATATGACTTCCTATATACAACCAAACAAGGCCTCATTATTCTACTTGATCTATATTCTAAACGCACATGTGAACAACGAGCTGCTGGTGAGTGGGCTTTAAGGTGGGTACTAAACACAATTTACAAATCAAGAATTTCCTTTAAGCAAAGATCAGTTGTCTTAATTGGGAAATAAGCAAGTATTTTCACCAACTCTTTTTTCAATTTAACTATATTTTAGTACTTTAGTTCCAAATTACAGAAGACTAAAAGTTCCAGAATTGGGTTTGTCTTCTAAGTTGCCGACGAAGCAATGTTATCCCCCAAATTTATTATACAGTTTTTTTCACCAAATACCCTTAATAAATTTTTTTTATTCACCAAACATCCTAACTTTTTTCATAATTCACACTTAACAAGTTGGGATATCTGGTGAATAAAAAAAATTCTAAAAAATATTTGGTGAAAAAACCGTTTATTCCATATATGTCCCGAGTCCAAGCAAACTGTCATGGAATACTATTATGTTATTGCAAGATCTTCTAACATGTTCATAAAGAGTAAGAAAGTCAAGGTCCTAATACTTGAACCTAAAGAGTTTGAAATGTAAACGCAGCTATGATCTGAATTTGACATTGCTTAACTTGCACCAAATTGTGTACGGTGTACCGACTCTAAACAACTCAATGAACTAAGAAAGTAATGTCAAAAGAGATCTACTCGTGAAATCGGTATATTGATTAATAAATTATATGCAAGTTTAGCTACAACATACTTTTTGAGGGGGAGAGCCGGAGAGGACACTAGGTTAAAATTAGAGTTAGTTTACTGGTAGGGTGGTCCGTTAAGCCCGACCAGACCAGCCCGTTAAAGTTGCGAGCTTGGATTTAAATTTTGAAAAAAAATTCTAAATGGGCGGACCAACCCCGGTCCGCTAATATTAATGGGCGGATATGGACAACCTCAAACATATCGCGGGCTAGCCCCGCCCGGCCCGTTTATCATAAAATCTATTTTATATGAAATTTAATTTTTTAATCATACTAATTTAGTGTTGATTTATCTTTTGGAATATATAGTTTTTTTACACTAATATAATTTTGGTAACATAAAATTATCTTTATTATTACCTTTACAACTTAATTTGTCGTACTCTAACATTGTTTTTTACGAATTTTTTTAAACTTTCTCTTTATCTTAAATTGTGATTATCAATTTTTTTTTCTATTTTATTATGTTTTAATCTATATATATTAAATAAAATTAGCTAGACTTATTTGAAAAAATAAAGGTATTAGTAGGCTCGTTAGGCCCGCGGGAAAGCCCGTCCGTTTATTAAGGCGGGTCATAGACAAGTAATTAAGCCCGCATAAAAGGACTTGGACTAGGCATATTAGGCCTGTTGGACAAAAAATTAATGTTAGGCTCGACCCGCAACCTGCCCAAGCCCCGCAAATGATCACCTGAAATTTATGACAGCAAATCAAGCTCATCCAAAGACAAAATACTTTGGGGGAAGTGAGTCCAAACTTACATACTTCCTCCGTTTTTGATTAGATGTTACACTTTCCTTAAATTGCATGTTTCAAAATAGATGTTACACTTTTTTTTATTTCCTAAATTGGAAAGTTTTATGCTACAAAATTACTCACTTACCCTTACTTATAATAATTAACCAAAATTAAACTAACTTAATTTAACCTCATTATATACTAATCTAAATTAATTAAACCTCTTCCCTCTCTTCCACCACCACTCCCCCACCACCTCAATGCCCAATCCATTCCCCTACCTCCCAGCCCCCTTTCCCACCACCACAACAGCCCCATCCATGCAAAACCTCCCCCACCACCCCCACCCACGAAAACCTTAGCTTCCCCACCACCCCCACCAACCGAAAACCACGCCATCTTCGCGCAAAACCACATGTCCTCCATTTTCTGCGGTAGAGGTGGGGTTTTCGAGGCTGGGGTGGGGTTTTTGGCGCGTGATTGGGGTTTTCGAGTGGGTGGGTGGGGATTTTGGCGGGTGGGGTTTTCTGGTGGATGGGTAGGGATTTCGGCGGGTGGGGTGGGGTTTTTCGATGGCTGGGTGGGGTTCTCGGGTGGGTGGGTGGGTGGGGATTTCGACGGGTGGGGTGGGTTTTGGGTTGCTGTGTGGGATTTTCGGGTGGGTTGGTGGGGTTTTCGGGTGGCTGGGTGGGGTTTTTGGGTGGGTTGGTGGGGATTTCGGGTGGGTGGGTGGGGATTTCGGCGGATGGTGGGGGTGGTGGTGGGAGTTCACATGGGCGGGGTGGGGAAGGAGGCTGGGCTGCTGGGGTGGTGGTGGGGGAATCAAGTTGGGGTCCCTCTTTTCTCTCTCCTCCCTTTCCTTAAACCCCCATGTGCAATGGTCCCCACATGCTTAATCCCCTAACCTTATTCTCTCCTAATCACTCCTTCAATTTTTGCCTAGGGAACCCAAATTTTCAAAAGTGTAACATCTAATAAAAAACGGAGGAATTATGTAAAAATTATTTTCAACGCGTATTAATTATGATAGAGAGTACTCTTTCTGTTTCAAAATATAAGGCATTCACGCTTTACAAAAATTTCATTTGACCACAAATATCTCTCATAATATGATAGAAAAAATTATACCGCTGGATTCGTCTTGAAAAATACTACAATAATATTATTTTTATTATTTTTTATCAACATAAATTGAGAGTAATTAACGATCAAAGTTCGACCTCGAACATCGTGCATGCCTTATATTTTGAAACGGGTTGAGTATATTTTTAGAATTTTTCACAAGTTTTAGGATACATTTTTGTATAGTTTTGGGTATTGTATCGTTTATATATATTATCCCTCTTATATCAGATTTCTTAACACAGTTATGACTGATCTTGATTCTTGTGTAGTCCTATATATATTGATTACTCCAAGATTACGGAGTTTTACACAATCTAACGAGTTATATATTTACATATTCAAAATTTACATAAATTAGCACTATGCTTCAGTTACCAATCATTGCTTGGTCTTGTGGAACAAGTTAATGTGTATCTTACAAACATGAGGTTGTGGAATCAAATATCACTAGATCAGACACTTTAATTTGGGTTGAGGAATAGCTCATAATGCTACACGATTTGGTCTGACAAAATCTCAAATTCTATTTTTACTGTTTAAATTATGTTATATGAAAATGTACACTAATTCAGATTGCAAATATTATCCCTGATGTTATTGTAAAAACTATGATATAATATCATTTTCGCCTAAAACTAATAGGCCATATTGATTGGTAAAAAATATAACTAATTTTCACATAAATTCATGAGAACTCGTCATTGAAAAGTTACTAAAAAATTTAAAAATTATAGAAAAAATGTTCAGTTTGCAGTTTTATTCGAACTAGACTATACTTTGAACACTCTTAGAAAATACTCCATCCGTCCCTAAATAGAGTTTCCATTTTTTTCATTTATGTTTTCTCCGAATAGATTTTTCATTTTCTTATTTGTATGTGTCCACCAATTAAAAATATTATTTAGCTTTTACTTTTTATTATATTAATCACTTCCCCACATTTTCTCTCCTCAATAAACACTTATAATTTCTCCTTAATGCTTGTACCCAAAAGAAATGAAAATTTTATTTATGAATTTAGGGATGCAGGGAGCATATTCGCAGCCTATTGAGAGCATATAAGATATAGCCTTCGATTTTTCACAATGGACATACTTTGTTGTTTGTCTTCAATAATATAAATATTACAGAATAAAAATGTAAGATCTTATAAAATTTATATCAATATATATTTTTAATATATCAATTTTTTATTATTTTACTGCTATGTAATTAAAAATATACTCCTTATATATGTTTTATCTTAATCTATGCATTTTACAATTTGAATCGTTCCTTTTTTTGATCAACTCACTATTTTTATACTATATAATTATGATGTGAAAAAGTAACCATAAAGTAATTAAAACATTAATGGTAACTAAAACCCCCATATGACATGCTTAGTGGTTACTATTTTTCTCTCAAGTACTTTTTTTTCTCCCTTTTCCATACCTTTTCTCCCCATATTTCATAACTTTTACTTTTTTTCTCGTAGTAAAAAACAAAGTGTGTTGGTTATATTTAAAACGGGTGGAGTACGGGGAACAACAAATGTGCTCACCGCCTCCTTTCTCTCTCTTTTTCTCTCTTCTCTCTCTTCTTCCACAAAACCCTAATTTAACCTAGGGGCTACCACCACCCTTTTGGGCGGTGGTAAGCCCCTTTTCTCCTTTTATTACTAGTTTTTTATGCTTATGTTTTTAATAAATTTTAATCTCTCTCTAATGGAGAGTTTTTCTACCCATATATTGGGTTATGTCTACCCATATATTGGGTTTTATCTCTCTCCATGTGAGAGTCTAGAGAATTTATTTTTGGGTTTTTTTATAATTCAAGATGTTGATTTGTTGATCGAAATCTGTGCGGAGTTGCAACATATGTCAAGACTTCGTTTGCAATCACTTGAATTGAATCTGATTCTACTTAAAAACTACAAAAGATCGACAGACCCCCTTGCAGAAGGCTATATCAAACATCGATGTGAAAGACAAGGGTTTTCAAAATTGTTAGATAGATCTACTTAACGATCGTGGTTTTGTCATATTAGAATTGTATTTATTTCATTTTGATATATATTTGTTTAGTTTTGACTTCTATTGTAGATGTTGTATGACTTTAAATCAATGAATTAATGTTTATTTTAAAAAAAAGGGGTGGAGTACGGTTGAAACAGGAAATTAGTGTGACATGGCATATTACATTATTTCTTTGTTGATGTGGAAAAAAGAGTCAACTATTACTAAGCCCGAAAAAATTAGTAAAAGGCTCAGAGCATCTACCATCATGACTAAAATTAGTTTATGGGATCAAAAACCAAAACAAATCATCCTCATGATGAATAGCTTGCAAAAAATGGTTGGTCATATAATAATTAGGAACGCTAATCGAGCAAGTCAATCGCAGACTTAGTCTTACTCGACTCAAAAACTCACAAACATTGCTTGACACGACACAAAAACTTGTTAAGCTTGCTGACCCCTTGCTCAACTCGTGCTCGTTAATGTTTTGAAACTCGGCTTTTCAGACTCGATTGCTTGCTAGCTCATTAAGATTAAATAATGTAAATTCAGTTTTATTTTATTTTTTTTCTTTTGAACTTATGTTACTAGTTTGTGAATTATGATCATGTATCATAAAGTAAATTTTTATTAAGCTTGGTAACTTGGTCCCTACATCTCAAGTTTTTAATAAACTTTTTTATTAAATAATATAAATTTTTCAGAAACAATAATATATAAGAAAATTTTAGAAAATTACTCACGAGCTTAAGAGTCGAGCATAATCATGCTCAACTTGTGCTCATTAAGGTTTCAAGCCAAGTTGAGCGCTGACCGAGACAAACTCGAGTTGCTCGACTCGATTAGCACCCCTAATTGTGGCAACCAAGGGATTGGTCACATGGCGAACAACAAAAATATGTCATGAGAAAAGTGAGCCCCAAAAAGTGGTGGGAAAATGTGTAACAAAATGTACTTGTTAAATTAAAATAGTTATATTTTAAAAAATACAAATGATAAAAATAAAAAAATATCAATGGTCATTTTTTTAAAGATTTTAATCTAATTTGTCATGTCTTGAAACACTTCAAAAAAATAATTAAAAGAAATAAGTGGGAGAGGCTTGACATATATTTGGACTAGCATTTTTGGCACGCGTGATGCGTGCGTGCATAGATTTTAGCATTTATTTTGGGAACACGTATGTATTTAAAAAGATGATATCATTCACTTATGCTTAATCACAATTGTATGCGCAACATATTGTTGAAAAAAAAATGTCATTTTTGAATTGACAGGTTTTTACATGTAATATCGTAGATTTTGAACTATTGTGTTATTAATTATAGTGAACTTGATATGTTTAAAAGGCGCTAATGTTTTATAACTATTATCACTTCCTTACCATTCCTTATATGATAGAAATTGTAAATAGTAGGCAATAAGCAATATTTTATGAGTGCGTAAGTTTGATATTCTCTAAAATAATATGCGGTAAAAATGTAATGTTATTATTATCAATATTTGGTAACCATTTTTGAATTGAAGATTCTCATTTTATCAATGATCTTGAAACTTTTTTTGTGTAAAGTTTTCAATCAACTTCATTTTTTTTTCTTGTGTCTTAATTAGGTAATTATTTGTTTTAATCTTAGCTTGTTTAATATGGAAATAGCTTCTATCTTCTTTCTTCCCTAATATTTTCTTTTTTCTCAAGGGTATTTTTGTATTTTCAAAGGGGGACACCATACCTCCCCCTTCACTTATATAATAGAGATAATGAGAGAGAAAGTTGTTAAGAGGGGGGATGTTTTTTTTTTTCATGGTGGTAGATGCTATAAGGCTATGTTTAGTTCATCTTATTTTTGCTTATTTCAGATCTAATCAGATGAGATCAGAAAAAATTAGTTCAGATCATATCAGTTCAGATCATGCTTATATTTAAAATCATTATTATTATTAAATATCTTTCATTACATATTAGTAAAAATTATAATAATTGAATATTAATAAAGTAGAGACGAATCAAACAAGGCCCCACGTGACTATATTTTTTCTTATATATTGAGAAAAATCTAAAACATTAGATATTGTAAATCAGATCAGTTCAGATCAGATCAGAAAAAATAAGTTCAAATCAGATCAGATAATTCAAATCAGAAAATTTCGGGTGAAATAAACATAGCCTAAGTGAGAGACATTGTGGCAGTTGATAGATAAGCCTGTGTTGTTTTCGAGACCCAAGTGTCGACGACTTGATGGATAGGAAAACCAATGACTATTTCGTAGATTGGCCCAATACTTAAAGTAATACTTTCATAGCTCACCGTGTAAAGGAATTGAGTATCCAGTCATTGGGCCATACTTCAATAGTTCCAAGCAGAACCCAAGATTTTTTTTTTTTTTAAAGAAAGAAAAGGGATTTCATTAATATTTCGCCAAACGGCACTTACAAGTCATTTCTGAAAAACATAAAATTCTAATAGAAATACATATCACCCTAGAAATGTAAACATCGCAGATTTGACTTAATTTTGCCTTAATAAAAATCTTCATCTGAAGCAATGCAATCTGTGAGTTCGCTCTGGTTCGGCATACGATCTGCAGATGCGGAAATTTTGGGATGAACGTACTCCAATAGTCTTCCATAATTTTACAGAAGTTGTGAAACCCTAATTCTTCATGTTGAATATCAAACTTCAACTCATGAGAATAATTTCTCATACCTAAAAACAAAAGAACAATACTCACAACTCCCATAGGGGAGAAGGAGATTTCCAAAACAGAAACTAAAAACCCCATAAAAGGGTTTGAGAAAATCTCATAAAGAGATACTAAGTTATTGAACAAAACAAGAAAATGAAATAAAAACTGAAAATAAAAGGGAAAAAGGGGCTTACCATGGATGAAAACATCCATGACAGCCCCCTAATTAATGAAGAAGGGGTAAAGGAGGCTAGGGTTTTAGAGAGAGCAGAACCCAAGATCTTGCTCATAATATCAATCATTTAAGGTAATTAGGTGAGAATGAAGAAATAAGAAATGATTTAAGAAAATCTGAGAAAAAAATTCATCTCTATTATATATGGCAATAGGAGTAGGACACAATTTATGAAAAATTAGAAAAAGAAAAAAAAAATATAAATAAACAGATGCAACTGACTAATTAATTCTTTTAAAAAAAGTATAAAATTGACACAACAAAAAGAAAACAACAAAGATTTACAACACAGTCAGTTACTCCCTCTGTTTTTTTTTTATCGTTCTCACTTAGAATCTTGACACTATTCATACTTAGAGAGAATCTTCTCATTTTTTTTCAATTTGTAAGAAAAAATATAGTCATGTGGGGTCTTGTTTGATTCGTCTCAACTAGTACGTTATTAATATTCAATCATTATAATTTTTATTAATATATAATAAAAGATATTTAACTTCTAATATGTGCATTGGGAGATGTGAACAGGAAAGTGAGAAAGATAAAAAAAATAGAGAGAGTACCTCCTTATCAACTAATATTTGATAGTTTTTTTAAAAAATATGATTTAGTGAAATAAACTGATTAAAAATCTAAAAATGCGTGATTTATATATGTAATTAGCAATTAATTAAATTTTCTACATGTTTTCACACGCATCTTGTACATAAAAGGCTAGTTTTCCTTGAAAACGCGGTTAAAACTTAGAGGACTCGTCTACAATATCCATTTCTATGAAACTAGCCTTATATGCACGCTATGCGTGCAAACTCAATTTGTCAAATTAGTTGCATAATTATATCTAATAATAATTTGTAAGAAATAAATTTATAAAAAAATTAAAGTAACAATATGTTAATAAAATAAGATACCAATATTTTTAATACATAATATTATCATGCAACTAAGCTTTCTCTTTGCTTTAGCACACACATCATATGCATATAGAGTTAGTATGTTTTTATAGTAACAGAGAAATAAATTTATTATATAATCATGTTAATGTAATTTACTCCGTTGTTACCTTGATCTAAACTTGAAGCTTCTTGTCAAAAAAAAAAAAAAACTTGAAGCCCATTAAAAACAAAATAAGTTAAAATACGATTATCGCATTATTACTACAAAACTAAAATGTACTCGTTTACATAATTAAAACCAAATGTTTAAAGAGAAAATTACTTTATAAGGCAAATAACAAAGATTCCACATCACATGACTACATATTGAAAGTTGTATCTCTATTCTATATGTGAAGAGGGGCAAGACAACAAAATATTAAAATTCCTATTTTACCCCCACTAAATTTAACAAATTACACCAAAAACTTTCCAAGAAAAAAAAATCACCAAAAACTCCTATTTTGCTATCTCAATTCTATTTTACCCCCCCCACTTAAAGCGGGTGACGAGTAAAGCGGGTGATGAGTGAAACAGGTGATGGATGCGGGTGAATTTTTTTTTATCTGTCACCCGACCCACCACCCTGCTTAACACCCACCCATCATCCATATTATCAATTACACATGTTTATTTATTTAAAATTTTAATAAGTATGTATCTTATGACATAATTTTTTGCAAAACTTGTAATATATCTCGTCACCCGCTAACCACCCGTTCAACCGGTGGATGACAGATGGATGGATGATTGCGGGTGATGACTTATGCGAGTGGAGCGGACGGATGTGGGTGGAGCGAACGGATGCGAGTGAAGCTTGCTCAACCCGCTCCGAACCCGATCCATTTCCATCCATATTTCCACTCCCTTCTCCCTTGTCCTCATCACCCCTCCCACTGCCACCCCTGCCCCCGATTGGGATTTGTTTTTTGAATTTTCAGAGTAAAGACAAAGAGGAAGAAAGGAGAAAGAGGAAGAAGACGAAGGGGTGGGGAGGTCTGTCGTGGAAGCACGCGAGGCGGGATCGCCGGGGAAGCCTGGGGGAGGGGGTTTCGGAGAGTGGGGGGTTTGCGGCGGAGAGGGTGGGGAGAGACGAAGGGGTGGCTGCCTGAAGGGGATGGAGGGTGAGGGCCGGATTGTGGTTTGATGTGGGGGTGGGGGTTGGGTGGATTGTAAAAACTGCTACTAACTTCCACGATCATGCCTTGTTTTTTATTTTTGTTTTTTTCCTTTTTTATTTTTGGTGTCCTTTGTGTCGTGAATATGATTTTCTTTTTTTTTTCTTGGAAAGTTTTTGGTGTAATTTGATAAATTTAGTAGGGGTAAAATAAGAGTTATAATATTATTTTGATGTCCTACCTTTCTTCACATATAGAATAGAAATACAAAGTACAAACACGCGTGCATAGTGGTGTCAAAACAAGTTAGTAAACAGGTTCTGGGTATACCCACGGCGAACCAGGTCATACCCGGACAGGTCAGGATTCTGATTGTCAGTGCCCCGGGTCATGACTGGTCAGGTTTTGTTCAACTGGGTCGAACACATTTGAATCATTGGATTCCGGGTGCCGGACAGGTCTGAACGTTCCATTTACAAGTCGATCCATTCCCGGGTATAATCGTCCATTGACATTTTTTTTGCCGGGTTTGCGAAGGTCGTATTTAAGTTCCATGTACGGTTGAGTTAAGTGAAATGTACTCGGGTTGACTTAGTAATGACCTTAGTTCGATTATTGTGAAACATCGGGTCCATTCGCTATTGTACGCCAATTCAGCTTCGGGTAACTCCTGATCGGGTCATCTTGATTTTGTTATGTATTTTGTAAACGAATCATATTAATAAAAGTATTAAGATCGATATATATATATATATATATATATATATATATATATATATGTGTGTGTGTGTGTGTGTGTGTGTGTGTGTGTGTGTGTGCGCGCGCGCGCGCGCGCGCGATAAATATAAGGATGACAACGAAAAATCAATAAAAACACTATATTGATTACCGTGATGTTTAATGTATTCTTTTAGTCAACTCTTATTTCTAATAATCAACTGCGTAAAACGACTCTAATGAGTAAAGGAGTAGAACAACTCTTCATATGTTCTAATATTATATATTATAACCAACGACAATAATAACGAGTATACGATCAATTCCAAACTTCATATAAATGATTTATTATTATAAGCATTATGATTGATATACAAGTTTGTAAATAGCTATGATGGTAATGAGAACAATACTACAAATAAACATCAAATGAAAATGATAATAGTTAATCATAAGAACATGTAACAAGTAACAACCATAAGTTAAGTAAAATAGTTAATCATAACTTATTAAAATAAGTTAACTGTTAACAATAACAACCATAAGTTAACTAAAATAGTTAACAAGTAGTAACTTGTTAGCATTTAACAACCATATAGTTTAATACTAGTACAATATTAACAACAATAACACTCCCTTGTCTTTATAAGCTATAAGATTATTTAAGTTAATTGTTTTTGTGTTATACTATAGTTTAATACTAGTATAGTATTTGTGGTCTTCTCTTAACTTTGTATATATATGTAAACGAATCGTATTAATAAAAGTATTTGTGGTATTCTCTTAACTTCTCTTAGTCAACTCTTATTTCGATAATCAACTGCGTAAAACCACTCTAATGAGTAAAGAAGTAGAACGACTCTTCATATGTTTTAATATTACCTACTATAACCAACGATAATAATAACGAGTAGACAATTAATTTCAAACTTTATATTGATGATTTATTATTATAAGCATTATGATTGATATATAAGTTTGTAAAATAGCCATGATGGTAATGAGAATAATAATAATAATAATAATAATAATAATAATAATAATAATAATAATAATAATAATAATAATAATAATAATAATAATAATAATAATAATAATAATAATAATAATAACATGCTAATTAATAAATGATAGTTATGGCTTAAATACTAATCATAATAATTTCAATAAAAAAAACCAAAATTTCAAATTAAAGTTAGTAAGTTACTAAACCAAGACAATAATTAGTGAGATTATAACTCATAATTAAATAATAATACTTAAACACTAATCACAATAATTTCAATAAAAATACTTATACACTAATCATAATAATTTCAATCAAAATAACCAAAATTTCAAATTAATAAAATAATTGACTAATTATTAAAGTTTGAAGTTACTAAACCAAGATAAGAATTAGTAAGAATATAAAAAATATAAGATTGTCAATTATGTAATAAGTCATCAATCCATGTGTTAGATCATTCTCTTTTCCTATTGGCCAAAGATTAATGTCATGGATCATGAATTACAACCCTTTTTTGAGAAGGAACAAAATCTAACCATCAATTTCTCCAAAACTCAAACTCATCTCCCATTTCTGATTTTCCTTATCTCTTCCATCTCTCCTTTCTAAAACCCTAATCCCCATCCCTCTTTCATCCAACCACCCTTTATTCCTTCTGTCATTCTCTCTCCTCATCCTACCACCCTCACAATCACCCCACGGCGCTACCCCCTCCCACTCCATCCCTTGTCGATCTTCGTTCGTCGCTTGTCGTCGTCGGTCTTCACTCGTCTTCGCTCGTCGTTGGTCTTCACTCGTCGTCGTCGTCGTCGGCCTTCACTGGTCGGTCTTCGCTCGTCACTGGTCGGTCTTCACTCCTCGCTGGTCGGTCTTCGCTCGTCGCCTTCGGTCTTCTCTCGTCGCTCGCCGTCGTCGGTCTTCACTTGTCGTCGTCGCTTCGTCCGGCCAGATCTAGTTTTGTTCAAGTTTTTAGTTTGATTTGTTAATTTTTGTGTTGATTAATTTTGTTTTTGTGTAATATGCTAATTTTGTCCCCAGATTTATTGATTTTTATGTAATTTCATATAATTTCACATTTATTCTTTTTGTGTGATTTTTATTTAATTTCACTAAACTTTGATTTTTTAAATATAATTTATTATAATTGCAGATTTTTTATGAGCTCATATGTTGTTGTTTAGTATAGTGTTACGAGCATGTGAGATATTATTTGGTAGAATATTAAAATTGGATAATTTGGTAGAAAAATGAGGAAAATTTAGTAGAATATTAAAATGGAATAATAAATTTGGTATATAGGATTTAATAAGATATTTTTTAATATTATTTGAGAATGGGGACATAAGATAATTATAGATAATATAAACAAGTAAATGATATTTCAAGTTTAACTCTTAAATTAAATATAATTTATTTTTTTATTTAATTAATTATTAAGTATAACAAAATTTATAAATTTATATATTAAATGATTTTATAGATATAAAAAATAATTGAATTTTAGTAATATCTGGTTAAGTACTGTCGGGTTTGAGTTTTAATGCAGGTCTGTCTGGTCAGGTCAACATATAATCTTGCCAGGTGCCGGTCAGGTCTGGGTAATTCCAGGTCAGGTTTCGGTCAGGTCTGGAGACTGACCCTCACAGGTCGAACCAGGTTCAAGTCAGGTCAGAATCAGGTTGACCCAACGATCAGATCTGTTTCTGACACCACTACGCGTGCACACTCACACATATATGCAAGATTTTTTAGTATAATATTAAAATAAATATATGTTTTGTATATTTCAAAAGTAGAAACACCTATGTTTTTGTACTTAATATCCAACTCCAACTGTATGCTCCTTGTGAACCATGTACAAATGTACTCATGAATCATGAATTCATGATAGTCCCGGGTCCATGATATAATCATGGCTTTAATATTATCATTTCTTTTAGTTTAGTTAAGTTTGCATGACAAATGAAGTTATATTGACACGCTCAATAGTGGGATTGGATGAACTATTTTTTCTATATTTGCTTTAAAATTAATTAATTAAATTATAGTATAAAATGACCGTTTATTAATCTTATAATTATTATTGTTGATAAATATGATTGGTTATTTATAAATTTTGCATGTAGATTGTTCTATCACCACATTATAATTATTCTATAATAACCGATTTTTGTTTGCCTAGAAAGAATACTAAATTAGAGTAGGACTATTTACTTTTCACTAACATGAATAATCATTTTTTTTTGAATAGTAAAATTAATTCATTAATAAAAAGTCATACGACATCTACATAAGCAATCGAATTAAACAAATACATAAGTTGAATCAAACAAAAATTTCCTTCATAAAAACTACGATCGTCAAACAAATCTTGCAATGTGGAACATCTCCCGCTTATATCGCTGGAAAATACAGCCTTGTTGGAGAGACAATCTAACGATCCCTTGTAGTCATGAGGATGATTTCCATCGGATTTATCTGACCGTATTCGAAAAATTGATAACCTTTGTGATCCCGCATAATTCTTCACCAACAAAATAATTTCACGGCAATCCATTAGATCTATAATCCCGAATTGTAACCTGTAGAAATTCCCCCTCTAAAAGAGGAGAAAAACCCTGTCTTTCGAAGGAGGTCGAAAAACCTTGTCTTTCGAAGGAGATCGAAAAACCTTGTCTTTCGAAGGAGATCGAAAAACCTTTTTTTACGAAGGAGATCGAAAACCCTGTCTTTCGAGGGAGAAATCGTTATTGGAAACCTAAAAAAAATAAAAAAGCAAAGGTGGGGGCTTTCCAACGGTAAAAATCGATGGAAACCCCTTTAAAAATCAACAATGGAGGCTAGTGTTTTTGAAAGTAGAGAGGAGAGAGAGGAAGTTGCCTGTGTATTAAGTATCTACTACTGCAACATGAATAATCATATTGTAACATGAACAACTATTTCTTGATATTCGAATAGAAGGATTCTAATCGGATAAAATGCTTATCACAATACAAACTAAATAAATACTTACATTTGATACAAACTGTTTTTTTTTTTAGAGTACAACATGATTAAGTGAAACTCTCTATGCTTTTTATGAGTTTTTATATGATGCAATAATTTTCACATTAACATATAAGAAACTATATTATTTTCCTAATATTTATGATATACTCCCTCCGTTTCCTAAAGATCTTCCCTCTTTCCGTTTAAGGGTGTTTCCAAAAGATCTTCTCTCTTTTGCTTTATTCCTTATTTGGCAAAACAAATTTCCCTATTTACTCTCTCATGTCACTATCATATGGTCCACCATTACATTATTAATTCAATTTACTCCCTTTCTCTCTCCTACTTTAACCCCTTTTTATTTGTTTATTTATCTTAACCCCTTTCTCTCTCCTACTTTATTCACACCATGTCCCACACAACTTGATTTTCCTTGGTATCTGTAGTAACAGTAAGTGGGAAGATCTTTAGGAAACGGAGGGAGTATATCTTAGTCCTCTAAAAAAATGATATATATCTTAGCCAATTACACTAACGTAAAAAAGAAGAATACTACATCAACTTACTGGATAATGTACTCATTACAAATAAATAAATATATATTCTTTTGTTGATGATTTGGTTTCCACCAATATTAATATTTATCTCTAACAAATAATTACTCCCTCTGTCCTAAAATATAGTTCCTGTTTCTATTTTGGGACCGAATTTGCTAACAAGTTCGCTAAGTATGGCGTGCAAGTCGACGACTAAAGGCCTCTGACTCGATTAGCAGACGATGGAGCAGTGGTGGTTTCGTTGGTATGGACACACAACAGACCCCCATCCCCCCGACAACAATTAGAGAAAAAGAAAAAATGATTGGGGGCATGTTGGTTGAAATCGACGGGGGTAGGGGATTGGGGGTGGAGTGATTGCTGTGGGGGTGGGGAAATCTATGGGGTGGGGGGAACGGGGTGGGGGTTGCTGCAGGGGTGGGGTGGGGAAATCGACGAGGGAGGGGGGCTGTGGGGGTGGGGGTGGTGGGCTGATGCGGGGGTGGGGGAGGTGAGGGGGGAGGTGGTGGTGGTTGGATGGTGTTGGATTAGGGTTTGAAGTTAGGGGGTTAATGTTAGGTTAGAGTTTGAAGTTAGGGCTTAGTTAGTTAATTAGGGTTAATTAGGGTTTAATTAAGGTTAGATGGGTTAATTACCCTAAAAGCTAATGGAAAGTTAACATCATTAGTTATTAAAAGTACTTGGTGCATTTTATGCAAATCACAAAGACATCTGATATATTTTCGAAATAACGAGAGTACCTTTTCGTGAAACCTTAGAGTTGTCTTGTGAAAAAACCATTATATTACATATAAGTACTCTGCATTTTATAATGTCTCGCAGTTTCCATTTGTTTAATCAACTTGGACCGACCAGTCCGATTTGTGATGTTTTTTTTGCCCAACACATCGTGTTAAAGTCTGCGTACACTTTCTTTAGGTGGCAGTACAAATAATATAATAGTAATATTAGTTAGTATTTCAAATTGGATCCTTTGAAGCAAGGTGACTAAACTTTTTTTTATTGTCGATTATCGTGATCCTTCTAACTTCTACTTTTTAAGGCATCAAATGTTATCGAGCAATATGTGGTAGGCACTGAATCCCCGACGATGCAAGCACTTCATTCCTTCATACACTTTGTGTTTCTTTTTCTCTTTCTAACACCAATTTAAGCTCCACTGTTCTTAAATTCATTTTAATGGACTTAGTTTGTTTTTGTTAAATTTTCTAATGAACTTACCTATTTCTTTCTTTTTGAAATAAATGTGAATTTTTTTTAAGAGAAGTCTTTTATTTATTTTAGAATGGAGGATGTATGTTTAACTTATTTTTGTTGATTTTAACTTATATTTGCTAAATTAAAATTATTATTATTTGTTAACTTTAATTCATTTTTGCTAAATTTAATGTATTCTTTCTTAACTAAATTTATCTTTGCAAAATTTGACTTTTTGCTCAAAATAATTATAATAAGTTGAGAATAATAGAGCCTTAATTGTGATTTTTATTTTTTTTGGTAAAATTTGTGATTTTTATTACGAAAACAAATTTCTTTTTACTATTTGATTCAATTTAAGCTAACCATAATTAGATTTTCCAATTAAAGCCAATTATAAGATAAGATTATAAATATATTCAAGCTACATTAAACACATATATATCATATTCTGCACATAATGAATAACAACTATGGAGTTTGTTAGGAAAAACGATGACACGAACTTAACAAATTTAGTCCGTTGGAAAATAAGGTTTCATTACTTAATTAATAATGTCTTAATTCACTCATATAAATAAAATAAGCACATATTTGACTGATTTTCTTAAAATGGTCTCACCTTTCGATTAAGTCAATATGACCCCATCTTTTATGCACTCCTTCTTTCAACGGTCCTCTTTACCTGCTAACCTACTGAACCCGGTTAATTTCTATTGAGTTCATCCAAAGATGGAATCATTTAAAAAAAGTCCACCCAAAAATATAATTATTCCAATAAAATTTTCTTTTGATTTATCTACCAACATTTTCGTCTACCACAATTTCGTTCATAACTCTTTTAATACATTACCCTCAATCCAAATAGCATTCCGGACACATTTTAGGTTGAAATTTGGAAATGGGATAGAATCCCAACAATTTTACTAATATGAAACAAAATAACATAAGCCTATTTTTTCGTCTGTGTAAAGATTAACAAGAACTCAAGAAAAGAACATCCAAACTACCAAGGTTGACTGAAGAAAGATGGAACAGAAGTTAGCAAATCCCAAGAATCCAATCATCAATCATCATACACACGCTTTTCGGTGCAGGCCTTTGTTAAATTAATTATTACAGTAAAAATTCCTCCCTCTTTCTCTCTCTTCTTTCCTATGAACATTCCCTTTTTTTTCTTCACCCAATAATTATATCAACATGTTTGCCCCTTTTGCATAATTCATTTGATTAATCGTGTGACAACATTTTTATAATTTAGTAGACAAAAGGCATCATTTTGCTTCAATATTATTGGTTTTAATGGACAATTACACCTTATTTCCAATTCAATTGAGGTGGATTATCAATCCTTGTTGAGTGCTGCAAAATTTCCCCTTGTTTTCCGGGTTCTTTCTTTAAGAAATCAAACACCCAATTTGCAAAATTTGTTCTTTTCTTCTTTTTATATGATTAATTTGCAATTGGGTATTATTTTGATCATCAATTTATGGGTAGCACAGAAGTTATAAATTCGATTTTAGGTATCTGAGAATTTGATCCTTTTAGTAAAATTTATTGGGTTGTTGCTTCATTTTTGATAATTTGAAGGAGAATTGTGAATTTGATCATCTATTTAGTTTGGTTCATTTAATTGTCAATGAAATCATATGTTGTTGTTGGGTAAGAATTTTGGGTATCTTGTTTTTATTTTGTCTGATCTCTCTTTTTTATTTAATGGGTTTCAATTGAAGAAAGATTAGTAGTAATTTTTGGTCGTTACACCAAACAATCTCGTACCTATGATGAGAATAGACAGTTCGTTGTGGGTTGTTAGCTCTTTGTAGAAAAAGAGGAGGAAAATTTTACTCTAGTTGTTTATGTTATCCAAATTCTGGGATATTTATTTTAATGATGATGAACAAGAATCATTCTTGTTGTTCTTAGCCTTGTAAGGTGGAAGAGGAGGAGGAGTTATTGTTACTTTGGGGATTAATTTAGCCTTTAATCCTCCTCTTCTTCAGACAATATGAGATTTTTAAGCATAGTTGGCAATTCTTTAGGCTGCTCAGCCTCAGGTGAACGCCTTGTTTCGGCTGCAAGAGACGGCGACCTGCAGGAAGCCAAGGCATTGTTGGAGTACAATCCTCGCCTCGTGAGGTACTCGACTTTTGGTGTTAGGAATTCACCTTTGCATTACTCTGCAGCTCAGGGTCACCATGAGGTAGATGATTGTCTCACATTGTTTGTAGCCTTATGTGTTTTATTATAAATATTGTAAGTGATTCAGTATTTGATGACTATGGTTGATTTACTTCTTAGATTGTTACTCTTCTGCTTGAGACTGGAGTCGATATTAATCTAAGGAATTATCGTGGCCAGGTAACTGCCTTATCTATGATTATTGCATACACTTTCATTAGGTGTTTTTACCCTGTGCCACCTTAAAACTAGTTAGAAATGGGTTGTTTAGGTAAGGTAGCTGATAGATGGTGTTGAACTTCGTTGCCACTTTCCTGTGTGGATTCTACATGCTTGTTCAGTAGGAAAGACTTCTGTAATCCCTAGTGGGTTCAAGCTTGGTTATTACTTAGTATGCATCATTGCATTGCTTTAGGTTCTATCCTTTCTGCTGCATTTGACTTAACTCTCGCATTAGTATGAAAATTTTAGTAAATGGCAGTGTTTGGTTTGTGAATGTACTGTGAGATTAGCTATACTTCTGTGCTGATTAGTTAAGATGATTTGATGGCAGACTGCTTTGATGCAAGCATGTCAGCATGGTCACTGGGAGGTTGTTCAGACTCTGGTTCTATTTAAAGCCAATGTATGTTCCTTCCTCTTATAAGTTTTAGACTTTGTGAACTACTATGATGCGGAGCGATATTGGCTACTATTACAAGTGTTAATACTGTGGAGTTATATGAATGTAGATTCACAGAGCAGATTATCTTAATGGGGGTACTGCACTTCACTTGGCTGCTTTGAATGGGCATACGCGGTGTGTCAGGCTCCTTCTTGCAGATTATATTCCTAGCATTCTTAACACCTGGAATTTATTACGAAAGAAATCAAACAACGAATATGAAAGTTCAGACTTTAATGCAAGGTACCATGGCTAGATAGTACTTTTATCTTGTTGTTGCTTTGCTGATTGAAAAAGCTTACCATCCATTTTGGCTGCATCCCTGGACCAGCGCCCTCCACCAAGTGATCAACAAACCTGCGGATGGAGGAATTACAGCACTTCATATGGCTGCATTGAATGGCCATTTTGAAACTGCCCAGCTGCTTTTGGATCTTGGAGCTTCTGTTAGTGAAATAACAGTGGAAGATGGGACTACAATAGATCTTATAGGTAAGCTGTCTTAACTGGCTTCTTTCTCTCCTGTCTTATTAGTAAGTTGGTAAGCAAATCCAAACAGTTTGTTTGTCAAGTTGGATCTCAAACTCAATCTAATTGCTGGATAAAGAAAGCGCCTTATGCACTGGGCTTTGGCTATTTGTACAAGGCTAGAAGATGAAGATAATTACTTGAAGTAACTTCTTGCTTCCAACCAGTGGCTGGGCCATTGAGCTTTCTCATAAAGAAGCCGCTATGGGCAATAGTATTTTGTTTGTGCCGTAAGAACAGAATATTAGGAAGGCGTTCTCATTCTTATTGAACTGAAGACTAGACTTGGGAAAGGGCAAAAATTGGTTTTTGGACTGATGAATTATGATATTTTGATACATTCCTTGAAATTTTATTAAAAAATCGAAATGTCATTGACGTAAACTTACTAGGATACGAAAATCGCTATGGGGAATAGTGTTTCGTTCATGCCATAAGAACAGATTACTACGAAAGCATTCTCATTCTTATTAAACTGAAGACTAGACTCGTTAAAGGGAAAAAATTGTTTTTTGAACTGATGAATTATAATATTTTGATACATTCCTTGAAATTTTATTAAAAAATAGAAATTTCATTGATGTAAACTTACTAGGATACGAAAAGTTTTTTGAATATCCAATCTAGCTCCTTTGCCAATTATGAAAATGTTTCAGACCATGATAAACTCGTTCTTGGTCATGAAAAACTGCCTGACCATTTCTTTTGAGGATTTATTTCTGGTAATCTAGATTAGAGACTACATAACATGAATAGATGACTAATGAGACTTCTTCAATCTATGCTTTGACTTCTTTGTTTTAGCTTCATGACTAAACTTTGAAAGATGTACAGACAGGTTACTTGAAGAGCACTAATATGAATTTCAAATAAAGTAACAAAAACGATACAGTACCAATTTATAAGCTGATTTTTAGCATATGAAGTATATGTAGCTTCCATAACTAGTTATCTTCCCAATAAGTTAGATTTACTTCATTTTGTAGGTGCAGGAAGCACTCCTCTACATTATGCAGCTTGTGGCGGAAATCCACAATGTTGTCAAGTAGGGCCCTTTGTTTTCAAGATTAGATTTACATGGATCAAGGCACTGAAATTTGGCTACTTTTTCTGAATTGAGTTTTCTGTGTTTCAGATTCTAGTTGCGAGGGGTGCTAGTCTGTTAGCTGAAAATGCAAATGGGTATGAATCTTCCTTGCCATCCATTTTCTTGTTGTTTTCTATTGATATCACTTTCTTCTGTTTAAAAGGCACTTCATATAATCATTTTTGATAAAGGTCTCAAGTACATATGATTTTCTTTCGGTCTGGAAACCCTTCCTAGAAGGTGGACCTGACGGAAGGTATGATGTAATGTCTCCTAGATTGTGCATTGGGTTGTAATAGAGGGGCTTTTCCCTTAGCTTGTAATTTATATTAATATTAACAGTCATTTCATTAATTATTAAAAAGATAAAAGTTATCAGTGATAATTCGTATCTTATTACACATGAGTTATGAACCTTTTTGTAGTTTGTACCCCCCCCCCCCCCCCGCCCCCTTCTCCAAGCTAATAACATCAATAATTCAAGATTTTAAATGTGCATATATCCTGTAAAAGGCTCAACAAATCAAAAGAAATAAGGTTGACTAGGATTGAAGTTATACGTCTAAAAGCTCGTATAATCCGCAAGGATGAATTAGTCTGCTCCTACCTCAGGGGCTAGCCTAGTTTCCCTTCCATATAGAAAAAACAAAGGCCTGAAATTTCAGAGTCAACTATTATCCGGCTGTCTGCTTCCGTCTATACCATCATGAATTTATTGTGAATGCAAAATGCATCTTTTTGACCAAATGGCCTCAAAGTAATGTTATATGACTATCTGCATAAATAACTTTAAAAAGACTAATAACTCTCTGATCACCCATCCACCTGTATGGATAATTCATAATTCTCAATGATCCTTGTTTCTTGTTTTAAGTCAATGCTTTCGGAAATTGAACGGGCGAGCAAAGGGGATAAAATCCCCCCTGCTTCCCCCCTTTTATGAATCATCTGAAGTAATCTTGGCCCTTTGATAATATAATTATATCTAGGAAGAGACACAGCCCATCATGTTGCTTTTTGTCCATGACATTGTTGCTTGGATCATGTAACTGTGTGGTTGCCTGTCATCCTAGCAAGTCTTTGCTTTTATACGGTTCCAGTGAATCAAGATCTAAAGAATAGTGATAAAATGGCTGCCATTGTTTGTCAAATTATTGGTATGGTTATATGAATCTGGGAAGTGGCAACTTACCAGCCTGCACTGTATCAGAAAAGAGCTTGTGTTTTGAATTACTCTATGCAATAGCAAAAAGAATTTCTAAGGGGGCAAGAGTTTTAGCTTGATGCAATGTTATATGTCATTTGTGATGGCCCTAACTCCATATGGAGAATGCTATCGTTTGTTTAATATCCTTGTTAGCTCATTTGTTTGAACTGTTCGAAGAATTGCTTATCGTGAGAAACTTGTGAATGTGAGCCAGTTAATTTTCACAGAATCTTGTTCATCTATTAAAATCTTGTTTTTCAAATAATTTTAAATTGTTCTGCATGTTGTAGATGGACGCCATTGATGGTCGCTCGTTCATGGCATAGAGACTCAATTCTTGAGATTCTTTCAACACCACAAGACATCCGATTGCCAACTATTCCTTCCCCTTATTTGTCTCTTCCCTTGATGAGCATTATAAAAATTGCAAGGTAAGAAAATTTCTGTTTCGGCTTTGGACGCAATTCATATTTTGAAGTTAATTAAGGTCTAGTTTTCAGGGTTGGCAAGATCCAGATTCTAAAAGATCCTAGTGATACTAGATCATAATTTTAATACTATTGGCTTTGTACAAACCTTATCATGATCTTGCCTTGTTCAAGAGGGCTGCAAAGGGAGCAAGTCTTCACAAACATAATCACTTTCCGTAATCTTTCTAGTTCAGGGCCATAGTCAGACTTTTTTATTGTTATGGATGCTTTTATATACTCAGAATTCTAGAAAATTTTAGATTGACTAAAATGTTACTGCCTCTGTTCCTAACTAGTAGTATAAATGCCCCAGCTGATGAAATAGCAAACTAGCAAGGAAGGATGACCGAAGACAGTTCGCGCTTGAATGTATTTTAACCCCTCCCCCGGTTTGTAGTAAACGTATTATGATTGATAGTTTGGAGTCAGAACTTCAAAACTCCAATGAGCCAAGCAGCCGACATAACTTCTTATAGGGCTATGCCTCTAGCTTCATCAATTTCACGTCGAGTTGGTAAAAAAAACGTACTAGTAGTATGAACTACACGCTTTGCTTTTCACCATAATTAAGAAAAAAGTAAAAAGTATGAGATAGGGAGAGGAGTATGAAAGAAATAGAGGCCAAGTATAAGAGAGAAGAAAAGTAACCAGAAAGTAGATCACGTGGGGTTTTATTAGACAAATGGTTTGGGGCCCCACGTCTTATAGTGGTATAAAACAGTGTGTAGATTAGTGTTTTGGGAGCCTATTGGTCGAGTGAATCATAAATATTCCCCCGTAACAAAGGAGATTGATACATCTATCCAGCTCACTGGTTAACTACCCACTAGAAATAGGTTTTAAAAAAATAATTAACTCTGCTGGGTTGGACTTTACTAATTATTAATATCTATTTCTTGTGCGTAGATTGCCCACTGGGTAGACAAAGTTCTTCCCCTAACAAGTATATAATGTGCCTCTTTTTCGTATAAGAAGTCCACCCTCGTGTTGACTAGTGTTGTGTTGTACCTCTCTTGTTTTTGGCTGTTTGACTCCTTGGAAAGACTTGCTGTATCGATTGGGCCAGCAGAGGATAATATATAACGAGTCTCCCTTGAGTTGCAGTGAGCTAACTTATTATTGTCCAATTTTTAACTCCAATGTCTGTTCTGCAACTTGAAAACCTTCTAATGTTTTCCCTAACCATCATAGATTCTAACCATTTCCATCTGAGAACTCCCCTGCACCTCTTGAATTGTGTTAACTGTAAGTCACATACACTGAAATTTGATAGATAAGGAAGCAATCCAGAGTGTGAAATTACTGACATGTTTGCCTCTCCTAATTATTTACGGTCTTTAATTTCAGAGCAGTATTGAGTTAATCAATCTTGATCAATGGCAATTTTATTTTACTTCTCCTAAAGAAAATTTCCTATTCCATTGCTTCTTCTGTTGTTCGCAGAGACTCGGGTTGGAGGAATGCAGATCTAGTACCAGCATGCCAAGATCCCTGTGTGGTCTGCCTTGAAGGGAGGTGCACAGTAGCATCTGAAGGTATAGCATGAGGTTTCATTAGCCTTTGCTGTTTTTGTAGTTCTTTTTTCATCTTCTTTCATTATTGTTCGTCATTTTATTTGTTTTTTGGTGCTCTTGAGATCTCTACCGTGCATGATGTGCATACCACCATGGTTTTATTGAACCTTATGTTTATTAAAAGAATCTTCTTGTGCTCGTGAAGCTGTGTACTGGTGATGATATTTTCAATCAGTTTGAACTCATAGTATTTTCTTGGGTTATTTGTCCATATCTACTTTACTTACTTATTTTTGCGAGAAACTACCTTATTTACAAAATGTTGTACAAACTACTTTTGTTACATTATTGTTTGTTGACCACTACCTAAAAACTTTTTTCCGATGTTGACTGTAGTTTTTTCGGTGAGTAAAATCCACGTGCAAATAACGTGGCTTGTTATTTTTCTTATTTTATTCCCCCCTTCTATTTTTCCTCCCTTTTCAAACTAATTCCCCCTTTTTATTTTTCACTTTTCTTTTACCCTAAATTTCTTGTTGTTTCCTCTACCATTTTGTAATCAATTTGATGAGCACAAAGGCAAGCAACAAATAGATCACTTACCTTAATTGAAATGTAGAAGCAATTACTCATTGTCACTCAATTTGCCACACTGAAACGTCAGTATAGGGTAAGGGAGGAGATTAGAGAAATAAGAGGGGATATTAGTTTAGAAAAGGGAGGGGAAATTAATAAAAAATAACAAGTCATCTGACGTGTACATGGGTCTACTCATCGGAAAACTACACTCAACGTCGTAAAAGAAATTTAGGTAGTGGTCAGCAAACAATAACGTAACAAAGGTAGTTTTGTACAACATTATGTAAATAAGGTAGTTTCTCTCAAAAAAGTGTCTAACTAATGTAGTTATGGTAAAAAAAAAAAGTCCTATTTTCTGTAACCAAATGGTGATGCACTGATGCTGATGGTGTCATTGTCTCTTAATTGATTCAGCGGCAGTCAGCTTGCTTTACTCTTCTTGGTTAAATACTTGGATGGATGAGGGTATTTGTTATGAATTGAGTAATTGATACTAGCATTCACAAATCCACATACTCTTACCATGTTGTTCGGACTTGAGTATTTGTGTCGGACAGGAGTATGTGTCCAACTCGGCTATTTTATGGAATATTCTATATTTTGGCCCATAATGAAGTTGTCGAAGTGACCACACCCATGTTAGATTGTCGAGTATTCGACACGGGTACTTAAGGTAAAAATGAAGAGTATGAGTAACATAGTTTTCATACAATTTACCATGTTTCTAGGTCATTTTACATCATGTGTTTGAACATGATGAAGAAGAATTGGCAGTTTTTAAAATATGAATACCAGAAAAAGAATTATACTTTTTTTCAGGATCGACTTCTAGGTGATGAGATGATAGTATTTGATTTTGAATGTTATATCTTCCATGTGGGAATTGGGATCTCTGGCTTTAGATCATAAAACTATGGTGAACATTTTTGGGCCTTAGAGAGCTAGTTTCTGCATCTATATGAATCAAATTTGCATTAGCTTTTCTTATCCAAATATGAATGTAACCTGTTATGTACAGGTTGTAATCATGAATTCTGCACACGATGTGCATTATACCTATGCACCATGAACTGCTCCTCAAACGTTGCCAAAGGTCCGGCAGGATCAATCCCATGTCCTCTCTGCCGACATGGCATAGTCTCTTTCGTAAAACTTCGAGGGACCCGACCCATGCCAAAGGAGATTGCGAGGACGAGCTTGTCACTGTCATTTTGTGGGTGCTCATATGATAGAAACGAGCGTGCCTCTCTGACTATGCCTCTTTGCAAGCCACCTCCAGTTGCTTCCTCCTCCGTCTCCAGCCGAGTTTCCCCTTTAAGTTCCTCTTTCCGTTCTTTGAGTTGTCAAAGATTTCCTTGTATGAAACTTAACTCGGGTTGCTGCATGGGGGGATCAGAGACTAGCCCGTCTATCATTGCAGGATCCGTCAACCGGAGTTTAAGGAACCAGATAAGTAGGTGTGGAAGAGTCAGATTACGGCGTTCATCTTCCCATGCTGAAGGCGGGAAATCTTGGTTTTGCTCTCTTAATCAATATGTTGCTACTAGTAGTTGATTTCTTTTTCTTTTTGCTGATTTCTTATCAGCTTCAGTTTTCTTTTTAGTTTTCTTGTATAGAAATTGACAGATTTTAATCTTCCATCAAAAACTTGATGTAGTTTTGTAGAATGTGTGATCCCCATTAACCCAAAAAAAGGGATTAAGGAGGAAAAAGGGTGAGAAATAGAGAGTTATCTTATCTGCTGTAAATATTGAATTATGTATCAAGATTTTGCAATTTACATGAAAGAATTACACCATTTTATAGAACTGATATGTCAGGATATCCCCCCAAAAGTAGAAATGGTGTGTTTATTTTGTTTGATTTAACAAATAATACTCCATGTGATATGATTTGAGTTTTAACCACCTTTCCTTGTATAGTTGTATGGTTCTATTACTGACAAAATCTATGGGGTAATATAATCATGAAATAGAGTTTCAATCTTTCAAATATATTGTAATTTGTTGGAAAAAAGAGGTTTCCTAGAAATCTCCCAAAGAGATCGATCACTAACAGTTTACCAAATTTACAAAAGATTGAAATTTAAACCTGCATCTGACAATTGCCTTGAAATAATAGTAGCTTGATGTTACTTTCTCGATCAGTTACTAAAATGGTGACAAAAAGTGAACTTTAGTATCATTTTTTATTCTTACCAATCAAAAGTCAAAACCTGCACTTGAGGATTTTTTGTTACTTTTTTTTTTTTGGGTGAAGTGCATTTGAGGAGTTTGGCAATATGATTTGCACACATGTAAAGTTAAACTATACCGTTTATTTAAGGACCTTAAATATTTCAACATACGTTCATTTAAGTAGCCTAAAACATGTTATTAAATATAGCCGATAACATTATCCGACAAGTTACCATAAAATTATATTAATTGAATCTGACTAATTGAAATTCATCTGATCCAAAAATTCATCCTCATGAAAAGATTTATTTTGTTTGCTACATCTAAATAATTTCATTTCCATCAATAGAGAATTTATCACTTCACCCATTTGGCTATATCCTCTACTAGCTACATTTGATTACTATTTTGCCTTTCATGGTTCTTCAAAGTGGTTTGACACTAAAATTTGAGATCAAATTTAATCAATATTTTTAAGTTGTAATGATACTAAATTATTCGTCGACATAGTAAATAGAAGAGAAAATGAAAATAGAATTAATTTCTTCGTCTTTACATCAAAAAAATATAGGAGTAATTAACTGTGACACGTTTACTAAAAAAAATTCTTTTATAGCGAATTATTTATTAAGAAACATTGAGAAGCTTGTGCTTCAAATAAGTAGTAGGTAAATTCCCTAAATCAACTCTAGTAACAGCTAAAACATAATACCATAATATCTTATGTCATGATTGGACACTGATAATTCAAATGTACTCCATTTGAAGCGATAGTTTTTCATATTACTATAACCTAGATTCTCATTCTATGGCTCATTGCTATCACAACTACAAATGAATGCTTCAATATATTGTTCGGATAAAGATATAAATCTTAAACAAGCTTTGAATTCAGAATGGTGCTCCATTAAGCTACCACCTCTTCTCTTTTTTTTCTCTATTTGCTCATTTAAACCTTCAAGTGAACAAATTAAGCAAAAAAATGCAACTCCGAATGAAAAAAAAAACTGATAATAGCATTTAATATATCATGTGAACAGACACAACGCATGTTTTACTGTGCAAGTTCCACAAACAGGAAAATTGTGGAAAAACAAGAGTTGAAATTTCATCATCAGCTGTAAAAAAAAGAACAACTTGAAAAACAGCTGCAGGATGTGTACTGTGTAGACAGACGAAAGCAATGGGTTTTGATTGCCTTAGCTTCCATGGACAGATTCAAATGATCTGAACATAAGAAGATGTGAATTGGGTAAATTTTTGTTCTTTTCTTTAACTCTTCCCTTAACATATGAAAAGTTAGCACTGATAATATAAAGAGATTTTACTTTTTCGAAAATCTGCACTTTAAGTACTATCATGGATGCAAATAACAATGGAGCCATCATGAAGCAAACAAAAAAAAAACTCACCGCTAAAATATGAAGTAAATATATCAACTTCAAGCATAAAAATATATCGCGTTACTCCGAAGCCTAATAAGCCTTCATTTACCTCAAAAAGAGATGTCGTGTCATTAAATATTTCATTTTAAATTAAAATTTTGATTTTTTTCTACAAAACAGCCGAGTTGAACAGTTGGAGATAATCTATGTGTGATTAACGTAGAAAATATATACTGTAATGATACATACTATCATCTTCAAGCCTCAAAACTGATATATCTATTACTTAGTTATTACCATGCAATGGAACCATATTACATGACATCTAAATAGATAGTACAACTACTGTAATAATACATACTATCACCCAAACTAGAATATTTTTTGGGTAGAGGGAGGGAAGATAAGAGCTGCTACATGAACTGATAGAAAAAGTACAGCATCATCTACTAGATATATATGAGTAGCTCAGCTAGAACTCATATATGTTTAATCGGTAACTATAGCCTATAGTACAACAACGTCTTAAGACTTTAATAAACCTAGCTCAGAAGGGACAGTCGACCAATATCAGTATGGGAGATTTGGTTAAGATGGGCGGAAAGAAAGTTGAGAGGAGAAAGATTGAAAGTTGAGATGGTAGGGAGGAAACATAGAAAAAGCCTTGCAAGGCCAAGAAAAGAAGTTGACATTGAAAGTGAAAGGAGCTTTTTTACATGAGTTTGTGTAGAACAAAAGAAAATGATGATAAAAGAAAAGATGAACGAAACTAAAAAATGAAAAAACTACGAAGTAAAGCTCAAGCTCAGGAGAGATAACGCCTTGAGAACATTCATTCAGTCTTCATGAATCTTGAGTTCTTCATGAAAAAGATGAAAGTAGGTGAGAAACCAGAGGCAAAGAGAAGGCATGGAGTTAAACATGGTAATAAGAGTACTTGTTTCAAGGAAGTGTTGCTCTTAATAGGCATATGAAAATGTAGAGGAAGTTCTATCATATTATGTGAAATGATAGAATTAGGCAACAATAAGTTGATGTATGTATTTTGAAGAGACGGATAAACTATATATAGAGGGATATAAATAAATATAGGTGTAAACTAAAGGACATTGCTGACATTCTAAAGGGGTGTAAAGGTGTTTTAACTACTGATGAGAATTGAGAGGTGGATCACTAGTACATAAACCAAGTAACAGTAAATTGGGAAACCAAATAAATTGCTCTTTCTTTCTACTTTAATGAACGAATTTATTACACATACACTAACAGATAAAACCTACTTCTATATTGTTAGAGCCTTAGAGGTACTCTATGTTTATTGATTCTTATATTCTTGTGAATATTAATGGTTTTTTTTAAAAAAATAAATGTTAATTATTAAATATACTTTAATAGTTAATCTTATGATCCAGTTATCTACAAGTTCGTTTGATTTGAGAATTGAGAGTGATAGATAGCCTAGTGGTTAGAGCTTCCCTCCCGGTTCCAGGAAGTCCTAGGATTGATTCTCAAGGTTTCTCATTAACATGACTTTTAAGGTAAAACGTATGATTTTTTTTTCTGTATCTCTTCACTATTATATATATCGAAATCCAGTAATTTGATTTTTATTATATTCATATTAACATAAAGTTTCAATATATCAATATTTTATCAAGTTTACTAATATGCAATTAAATATAATGGTTAAAGTAGAGCTTGAAACTTGAAACCTATAAATTAAATAGGATGTTTATTTGAGGACAAGTTGAATATATTTTAGGAAATTTGTCAAAAAAGCCTTTTTAAAAGTTCAATTTTGTGAAAAAACACCTTTTATAGCATTCTTTGCAAAATAAAACCACAAGCTTAATTTATTTGCAAGATGAAACCTATTTACATTTTCCGGTGTGATTTTGGAGGTGCATAGGGGTGACCCTAGCTTCTATCTTCCTTTAACACCCTATTTCCATTAATTGTACCACCACTTCTATGCATTTCAAAAACCACACTAAAAAATATGAATAAGTTTCATATTGCAAAAAAAATTGTTTTTTTTTCAAATAATGCTTTAATAGGCTTTTTTTCGCAAAATAGAAATTTTAAAGCGTTTTTTTTGCAAATTTTCCTATACTTTATATCTGAATTTCTCAATTGGATTAATTTTGAACCAGGTCTACTGATCACGTCATATATAATTTTATGTAACATATGAACTTGGGTCGAGTTAGACCTTGTTCTTTTGGGCTAAAGTAATTCGAATTGAACTGCAGTGAAGTGAATTGATATAATTAAACATTGTTAAATTTCAAAATTGAACAGAACCAAACTAATCTCATTAAAACTTGTTAAATTTCAAAATTTAACTAAAGTGAACTAATTTTTAATTTGAAATGAGCTCAAAAGAACATGATCTTATTGAAAGTGGTGTCATTTCATACAAGGGCAATCTTGCAAGCTTGAGAAGTGAGAACATAGACTTATGTCTTATGTAAAAGAATCAAATTAAATTAATCATCTAGCACCAGCACTAAGTTTCAACGGTTTGAGTGAGACGTAAGAAGGGGTGAGTGGATGTATCATCCGAAGAAAAACAACTGCAGAAGCAAAGTAGTATTACTTAGATATAATGTGACTGAACGAATTGAAGAAACAGGTGACACTCTGAGTCTCAGTCACTCACTATCTGATCTTGATGTGGTATATCTCTAATTTCTGCCGCACATCTTTTGCCTTCTTTCTCACGTTACACTCCGAAGAATAATATTTCGCATGTGGGTTTGTCAACTATTTACCTACAGAACTCTTAACAGTCATTTGTCACATAAATTAATCATTCCTTTAAGGTAAACTACTTAACTATTTGGTGGCAATAACATTCACCCTAATTTTATGCTTTAAATGATTTCAGCTATCATTATACAAGTACTATCTGAGCTAGTAGAGCACTTCCTCCTTCCTCTAATCTCTATTCTACACTCCAGGGGCGGCTTTTAGCATGTTCAACATGTTCCATGGAACAGGGCCCCTTAATTGTGAGGGCCCCAAAATAAAGAAAGTTCAAGTAGTAAAAAGAAAAAGTTTATCTACTTATTTGGACTACTTTTTTTTTCATAATATGATTATGTGAAGTATGGATGAGCTATTACATTATTGAATTCTTCAAATACGAGATCGCACAGGGCCTCTATATAGTTTGAGACGGGCCTGCTACACTCCATTACTTTTTCTCCGGATCAAGGCACAAAATTACGATCCCGTGTTTTTCGTAACATAGAGGAAGATGCATAGAATATATAGTTAGATTCATCTTAATCTGTATATTTTTTGTAATTAAAAATATAATTGTTTGGAGATGAGTTATGACACTAAAGAATCCAATAGAGCAAACTTTGAGGACCAAAGGACGAGAAAGTATACTCCCATATCCAGTATGGGGAAACTTTTCCCATACTAGATACTTGATATGATTAGATGTAGCTCAGATATGATTTAATAGCTACTCCTTCCGTTTCACAAAATAAGGCACGCACGATGTTCGAGGTCGAACTTTGACCGTTAATTATTCTCAATTTATGTTGATATAAAATTTTAAAAAATAATATTATTATAGTATTTTTCAAGACGAATCCAACGGTATAATTTTTATAATTTTTACTTATCATATTTGAGAGATATTTGTGGTCAAAGCAAATTTTCGTAAAGCGTAAATGACTTATATTTTGAAACAGAGGGAGTAACTAATATGATAAGATATTGTTAGGATATGATATAATATTTCAACTAAAAAGCCCCCAAAAAAAAAATTAAGAAAAACAAAAAATTTAAAATTTTTTTTATTATTACTTTTGTCATCAAAATTATATAAATGCCATGATATTAATTGGCACATACCCGATATGAGAATATCATTGCTCACGAAAGGACTCTAGGGAAGCCCCTAAGTCTCTAGGAAAGTAAGCTCTATTGATAATACTAGACTCTCTTCTTGTTTTTTAATGCATTAAAATATGATGTAGGAGGGTCCCCATACTTCATGTACTACTAGAGATGTCTCATATCTATACATCTATAAACATTTTCTTTTAGCAAATACATCTAGTAAAGCTATGAAGTATATTTACAAGCCTTAAACATATGACCTCAACTAGTATGAATAATGATAATTTCCACAAATCCACTGTAATCTTATAGTTTCATCTCATCTCGAACCAAAATATAATAAATAATAATTTGAACGGAAAAAAATTATTTAGAAGAGAACCATATTGTCAATTTTTGATAATTTCAGTTTATTAACTTACCTTTGTGGTAATAAATGTTGTTCATTCAAGAGCTTTTGCATTACTGGAGCCTAAAATTTAGAGTCGTAACTTTACACCTAAGTCTTAAAGTGCTATGTTTTATTTTAATGTACTATTATCAATAATCAGTGGTAGCATATATTTCCCTTTGGCACAAAATTTTAGAAGCATGATAGTTTAGGTAACTAGATGAATTACTCTAAATAATTTAAACAAGAGTTAACTTAATCACTCCTCTTTTGGAGTCTTATCCATGTTTAATCTATTTTGAGTCAATCTATTCGTTTGTCTTCTCTATCATGCTCCTAGATTTCATGCCGAAATGTCATATGTCAAGTAAATAGATCAATAATTCTACTAGGTTATATGTTGAATGAAGATACTTCCTCTATTTCTTTTTTAAGTGTAACACTTTGACTTTTGCACTATTCACACACCTCATTTTATCCGTATTCTTTTAATAATATATAAAAACAACAACAATCATATAAAATGTTATTGGGTTTGTTTCAATTAATATTTTCATAGTATTAATTCTTTATAACTTTTACAAATAAATAATTAAAGATATTAATGGTCAAAGTTATGCATTGGCAAACGTGAAAGTTACACTGTTGCACTTCTTTAGAAATGGATGTTAGTATATTATATTTCTTGTAAAAAAAATATTAAATTCAAATATTGCAATGTAAAAGAACCAGTTATGCGTGTTTTTAGTCGCTTACGCGGTGTGAGCGCGTATTTGACTACCTCATTAAAAGGATTTATTAAAAAAAAAGTTCTAGAACTCGCCAACAAGTCTTGGAGGAAGACTCATAATCCTTATTGGATATTTATGAAACTTAGGGACATCTTTCAAACTTATCCAATGTAGATTTTCCCGTCATAATTTAATTAATGGTCATGAACCAAAAATTGAGTTGGGGTGAGGGTACGAACGTGATCATGAATCAAGTTCTCCCATTGATGGCCTCCACTTAACACGATTCATAACAATATTTATGCAAAAGAACAACCAAATGATATCTTTAAGCACCCTAAAAAAATTAGTCTAAGTTGGTTCATCAAACACCTAAAAAAACTTTTTTTTTAGTGGTATATTAGCATCAAAATTATTGAGTCCCTAATTCAATTGTCCAACTATCTTATTAGGCGTTTGAATAATTTCTCAAGTCTTGATTAACAATAATAACATGTTGGTGATGAACATATACGCATGACAATCATAAAAAACATAAAAAAAAAAAAAGTGGAGTTTTTTGTCAAAGACAACCTTTTATATATATTTTTTTGCGAAAGAGAACCTTTTAAAATTTTTTGGGCAACTTCAAACCTTAATGAAATTTTTTTTTGTCAAAAATAACCTTGACCGACATTTCGACGTTGACTCGTCGGAAACCGGTGCTGACCTTACTTAAACGATCATGTGCCCCTCACATGATTTCTTTTCTCCCTAATTTTACTTATTTCCTACCCTTTTCCCCCTTAATCACCCTCCCATCTTTCCTTCCATCCCTTCTGCATTTTTACTCCCAACCCCAATTCCTCATCTTCTCTCTTGAGTTTGCAAATTCAGATCGTCATTTTTCTAAGGCTAAAGTCGATTTCCCCTTAAACTCCTTAAACAAAGCATGAACTTTCTCAACCCTTTTGGATTTACAGAGTATATCAAAAAGGGTATTGCAGGTGGTGAATTTATGTAAACTAGCAGAGAGAGTGGGAGTAATGCAGGTGGTTTTCGAGGATGGTTAAGAATTAAAAGCCTTTTGGGCCATGTTTCCAGAGGAGTTTTAGGGTTTGATTGACAAAGAGGTTTGGAGAAGACGAAATCTGGGGATGAGAGCAGGGTTTTTGGGTCTTCTATGGAGAAGATGAGGTCAGTTATGGACGTCACAGTTGAGGAGAGAGAATATGACGGTGGAGGAAAGGTGATGTTGGTGGAGATGGGCTTGAGGAGTCTAGAGTGGAGTTGGAATGGGAGTTTTTGGAGGTTTAGAATTTAGAAACAATCCTTTGAAATAGCAAGATAAGATCATGACATCTCACGATTACAGGTGAATTTTGCTCAGCAACAATTACAAAGAGAGAAGATGAGGAATTGGGGTTGAGAGTAAAGATGCATAAGGGATGAAAGAAAAGATGGGAGGGTGATTAAGGGGGAAAAAGGGAGGGAAATGGGTAAAATTAGGGAGAAAAGAAATCATGTGAGGGGCACATGATCATTTAAGTAAGGTCAACACCGGTTTCCGACGAGTCAACGTCGGAATATTGGTCAGGGTTGTTTTTGACAAAAAAAAAAAAATTCATCAAGGTTTGAAGTTGCCCAAATTTTTTTAAAAAGGTTGTCTTTCGCAAAAAAGAGTATATAAAAGGTTGTGTTTGACAAAAAACTCAAAAAAGTAAAAAGGAGTAAAGATTTAGAATGTGCAAAGAACAAATTTTTATCAAAGATCTCCATCATGAAAAGAATGTTAGTAACCTTTAATAAAATAAATAAGAAAAGGAAAGATTAAGGACCCTCAGAAATATACCGGGTGTCTTAGCTTGGGTATAAGAGAATAACATACAACCTTCGGAAAAGGCAGTGAAGGTTCGACTCCGCTCGGAAGATCAATCAAAGAATGAGTAGGTGTTTATGTGCTTGAATTTGAAAGTATGAAAGTATGAGAGCATGAGAGTGTTTTATGCTTGAGAAATCGCAAATATTCGGGTAAAAAGTGTGTCTAAAATCCGGAAAACGTTGGCCTATTTATAGAAAAACTTAAAAAAAAGTTAAGAAAGAAAGTTGCGTATCGCGCAAAAGATTGTATGGCACGCAAAGGCTACACGTCCTGCGCACAACTTTGCGTTTAGCGCAATCCATGTGTGTGCGCGTAAGCAAAATCCTGCATCCGACACAATCTAATTTGGACGTTTGTTTAAATTAACTCGATTTGCTAAAGATTTTGTTTATCATTATCAAATAACATTTTCTTAAATCCGAAAACCAGCTATCTGAAAAGATAAAATCTGATTTTAATAAATTCAAAAATCCTTTTTCATTGAAAATATTTATTAAAATAATAAATAAATACAATTGATCGTCATGAATAATTAATTGGACTTTTCAAGGGATTGAGCTCAAAATAATTAATTTTTAAGTTTAAAATACAATTAATTATCAGGAATAATTAATTAGGCTTTAACATTGAATTTGAATCTTTGAAACAAACAAATAGGCTTTATGATTTTAAAATCAGTTTTGCGCCTAACTCTTCAGATTGCTCTCCCATTAATTGAACCAATTAAGACCGTGATATGTATCATTATAAGGTACTCAAACGGGGAGACATAATTATGTATCTACATATTACTTTTTTTTTTCTTTTTGATAGTACAACTTTTATATTTTCTGGATACATATACATATTGAGTCAAGACTCAAGAGCAGTCACAAACTCACAAGTGTAGAGTGTTTTAGAATTTAGAACCACCCGTTCCAATTGGCCAATCAAAGCCTGAATGGGAATAGGATGAAATTTGGGCAAATTGAGTTGGCCTGAGAGTTGAGAGTTGAGACTAATAGCTATTCCTCATTAATCGTTCTTCTTATGTTAATACTTCACATTCTCACACTTCTTCTCTTAAAACTATCATTCTCTGCAATCAATTAAAGACATACTACCTCTGTTTCAAATTAATTGTTACACTTTGACATTTTACACTATTCACAAATTGCACTTTGACCCTTGTTTGTGATTTATACGTGAATAAAAACATAGTCATGTGGGATCTTGTTAGATTCGTCTTAGTATGTATTTTATTAATATGTAACTTTTATAATTTTTACAAATACAAAACTAAAGATATATGTTCTCAAAGTTTTACATCGGCATGCGTGAAAAGTGTAAGTGTAACAATTAATTTAAAACAGAGGTAGTATGAGATATGAGACAAAATAATCACCTTGTGTATTTGTGAAAGAATAAGAATATTAACTTTATATATTTCTGTCAAATAAGTATATAAATAATGTAAAAGTTAAAACGTTACAATTATTAAAAATAAAAGGATGTATATGTTATGAACTGGATAAATCAATAGATATAGACTAACTTTTGTAGTCTGATGGGTACAATGTAGATTATTAAAATGTCAACGTGTATTATAGATGAGGCTATCGAGTTTAGCATAGTGCGTAAAGGGGTACTATTGTAATTTATATCGAAGCTAGACTATATCGTTTATAAAATATAAGGAAAATTTATTTCTAATAAGTTTTATTTTTTATTTTTTTTTATTTTTGGGAAATTAAGTCAGCCCAAGGGGGGCTAACCCCTACCAAGGCTACTAGCTTTGTAGGAACTACCAGCACATTGGCTGGTAAAGCATGCTAAGGAAATACCCCAACATACTGCTGGGGGTAAGGATCGAACCCCTGACCTCAAGGATCAGAGGGGAGTACTCTACCACATGAGCTAGCTCCTCATCCTTATTTATTTCTAATAAGTTAACCTTTGCGCATTCTTCTTAAAATAAGTCAATCTTTCGATTAATTATGAATAAGTTAACCTTGTATTTACTTTTGCTATAAATCAGTTAAATCACAATGTCATCCTATTAAAATGTGGCACACTGACACGTATCATAATTTCAACGTCATTAACTCGTTTACAACAGAAGTAAATACAAGGTTAACTTATTATAAGATAATCAAAAGATTGAATTATTTTGAGAAGATCAACCGAAGATTAACTTATTAAAAACAAATTTTCTTAAAATATAGACACACATTCATATCAATATATACATGAGAGTGAGGGGTAGCCCAATGGTTAGAACATCTCTCCAGATTCTAAGAGGTCTTGAGATCGATTATTACCCTTAGCAAGTTGGGATCTCTTTATTCCCCCAACTTGAAATAAGAGATGACAATGGGTAGGATCTTGACAGGGTCCACTAGGATCCGGATCCGTATTATAGGCAACGATCAAGACGATCCTACTCGAGTCTATCGGGTAATAAGAATGAGGATCCAGATCCATAACGGACCATTGCCTATTTTCTTCAAACTACCCTAATTTTTTACAATAATTAAAGATTTTAAACAATAAGGTCATCTAATATCAATCAAAAAATACATTTAATTTCTGAAAAATAACCATTGCAACTATTTACAACTATTCAAATATCAAACTATATATTAATCAATTATTTCTAAAAAATAAACAAGTATCAATCCAATTTTCGAACTCAATTATTCAGTAAATTCGCACCAAAATCGCACATTAATCAAAACAATAATTCGAAATTCAAGCAAAAATCTATTTTACATGTAATAACTATAATTATAATAATATAATCTTAAATAATAATATTATAAAAACGGGTAAACAGATTTTCCGAGTAATAATTTAGAACTCGATCCAGATCCTTTTTTTAAAGAATGATCCTACCCGGATCCATAGTATGCAAAATTTGAGGACTCAAATCTGAAAAAAAATGAATCTAGACCTTATTAGACCTTTGTGTGAGTGACAGAGTAGCATAGCGAAAGCCATGTAAAGTTGTAACAACAACAATTCACCAAAGTCCAAAGTTCCAATTTCCAAACCCAATCTTTGTAGACAAAGTGAGGAGTTGAGGACTAAACATGGCGATATTACCATTCTCATTCTCACCCACTTCATCTTCTTCTCTTCATTTTCTCCCTCCTCTTCCCAAATCCATCACCTTATCACCACCTTCATCCAACCTTCCTTACTCTAAATTCTCACCTTCTCGACGCCTTTTCACGCTTTCCGTTTCGTCGCCGGATGTTTGCGACGCTCCTCAACAACATCTCATTGTCGATAAATCCGCTCTCATTGTCGATGAAGCCGTCTCCGAGGAACACCTTTGGGCTGCTGCAAGTCTCCGAATTCGAACTTTTAATGAATTTAAGGACGATTCTTTTGGTATCGAGGTTAGTTTTTTCTATTTTGTTCGGATTACAATTTTAATTATTGTAAGTTTGTTATTAGTATTTCTAGAAGTGGAATTAGCGTAATTTTAATAAGTTTCTCTTATATGTAAGTGTAATTTTACTATCAATGATTGTGTTTGAGAATGTGACTTGTTTATAAACGCAATGTTGCTTCAACATTACATTAAGGATTTGTTTATTTGATGCTAGAGTTATTGTTTGATTGTTTTCACCTCGCTGTCGAGTCGTTTCTACAGAATACTACTAGATTTAAAGGTACGCAATGCGTTCCCTCAAAAAAAAAATTGTACACAATGCGTGCTTCAAGTTATAAAAAAAATATACAATAGTTTTAGTATATTAACATTAAATTTGAAACATGAAAAAAAGTAACGGGCATTTTAGGTGGACACCAAACTTCTCAAGAGTTGACTTATATAATAGAGATAAAAATTTTGGGGGTAAGTATGTGTGAACCTTGCAATTTGCACTATTGTTTTTGAACTTTAGAGAGGAGTTTTGAGTTGGTGGTTGTGTATGGTGTAAACAAAATAACAAATGGGGTGATTCGAGGTTCGTGGAGGAATTGAAATTGAGAATTTGGTAATTGGGACGAGAAGGAATTTAGAGAAATGGGGTGAGGAAGAGGGATTATTGATGATAGTAACAAAAGGAGTGAGGGTAGGGAAGCATATGAGATGAAACATAACAAAATCCCCCTTCCAAAGGATTTGGAAAAGTTGGTTATCAAGGGAGGATATAAGTACTTGCTATGGAATGAAATCAATTTGTCAAAGAAGATGCAAATCTATCCGAAATTGTTAAGGCGGTGAAAGGGTGTAGGATGGAACTTGTAATCAAGAAGATTGAAATCAGGGATGATGTTTTTATGAGGGAGTAGGAGCATTTTAGTACATAGGTGTTTAAAAGTACTTTTCAATTTTATGTTTTCCTTATTGTGGACAATGGGCATTGTCCGTTGTTTGAAGGTGTAAATATGTTTTCCTTCACTATTAGTAAAACTTGTGAAACTTCTTGTAAGACTTGGCCGTTCCTCTCGGGATCACATCAAGGCTAGGGTTTTGAGCAAGCTGGATATTGACCCATGTTCGATACTGGATTTGAGTTAAAGCATTTATTTTTCTGCAGTTAATGCGATTAGTTGTATCGTGTTGCTGATTTTATGTTTCCCTTTTTCAAGTTCTTTAGGATCATAAGAGGTACCTGGCTGAGCGCGAGTTTGAAGCGCTTAAAGAACGTGTTGCAGGCAAGAGGGAGGGCTTCAGAAGGGTGTCTTGCATAAATGCCTCCCTTCCTTTGTCACACTTATCAGCTTTGTCCGGAGATCTTTGCACTACATGTAAGGTATGATAGTCTTCTCTATGATTGGCTCCTGTTTCCACAATGAATGGAACCGTTTTCTTATCTTGCTCATGGAAGTTGTAATGTTTTGTTAGGCTGACAGTGTAGTATGTGGCACATTCTTACTAGCTGTTTCGGATCGACATAACCACCTTCTAGACGCTTTTTAGATATATAGGTTTCATGTGCATTATAGCAAGAAATTAGAGCTGTCATTCTCAAGTTTGGTTCTGAATCCATGTAAAAGCCTATTAGATCCTGTTCATGTATAAAGAAGACCATGGGAGGGAAATTTGCGGTATGGCTGTATTTCTAACATTGATGGAGATCTAATTGTGAGTTGTGACTATGACATCTCAGCGTTCTACTTGGAGGCAAATTTTATTAGTTGGAGACTGGAGTTAGTGCAATAAGGAAGATTAAGCACAAGAAAACGAGTGGGGAGGGTGAGGGGTGTTGTAGTTGTTTGCAACCTTGTTTATATTTGATCACACTTTGTATCTGAAACCCAACTTACACATTGGAACATAGTTGATAGCCTATTTTTTTAGCACTAGGATTACTAGTAGAAGTGCTTTGATCAAAATCATAATTATGAAGGAATTCTTTAAACTGAGTTTTTATATCATCTGGTATGTATTGGTAATCTAGCTGATAAGGACTTAGATAGCCTCTTTGGCTTTATTGAGGCGTATGTTAAATGTCCAATAAATATTAAGAAACCATTCCTTTCCCGAGCCCGATTGTCTTTTTTATTCCCGCTACTTCACCTCTCTAGTTAGCGGTATTTAGGCGGAAGTCAAAGGAAGTATAGGAACCACTTACAAACTGTTTGGGGATTGTTCAACAGCGAGTCCCGAAGGTGAGAACTGATTATAAGACCCTCACCGCACTGATTACCCAACTGAGTGCAGATTACCCCTTGATCCACTTTCACGGAACTGTTTAAGAGGGCCTTTTTGTTGGAGAAGGGATTGCGTGTGTTTATGGATTGAACGAGATCTTTCTGGACATACTGGAGTTATAACATTTGAATTTCTCTTACATTCTACGTTCCCGAAACGGATTCTATCAAATATTTTACTTGGTTCCTAACTTTCGTTCTTGTTGGTTTTGAGCTAAATTTAAAGCTTCTTCTTTTTTAATGTAATATCCAGAGAATCATAGCAATAAGCTATTGGAAAACACACAAGAATTTAGAGTTGCTCAACTTCTGTGGAGTCCACCCCCCCACAACTGTCATATGCTAGGATAATCTTCCGTTGTGAATGTTACAACCTAGTCCAATGTATATTATCAAGTTAACCCTGACAAGTAAGCTAGCCGTTGTGACCTTAAGCCTAGCTGTAGTTTCTAAATTCCAGATAAAAAATCCTTGAACCTACCCCTTTAACTGAAAGCAATTATACAGAGTATGCTTAATGCTTTGTGAGGCAAATTGGCGTAGGACCTATTGTATTCGTTTTTTTTTTTACAAATATCCTTACCAAGGTTCATATCTACTATGTGTAGTGTAGTTAGAATAGTCTAGTCGATTCAGGGTCTCAGTGGCTGTTCAGAATATGTTTGAATCATATACTTTTAATCAAACAAAAGCTTGTATTTGAGTAATCCTCAGTCTAGGAAAAAGATATCAAATCAATTTTGACATAACGGTAATTTACCTCCTAGACGCACGTAAGCTACTGATCATTATGAATGTAATGAAATTTATTGATGGTGGTCATTCAGGAGCTCTAATAGTTGCGTAGCCTAGGTAGTTTGTTCACCATGTGTTCATATAGTTAGGAGATAGGACTTAGAGTTTATGAACAAAGTTGGATATCTCGTTGATTTGTCCAAGATCCTTTGGTGCGGGAACTTATGAAAAGTCAAATTGATTCTGCTGCAAAACATAATTGTTTTGAGATTGAATTATATGTTATTGTGAAGAACAGTGGATTCTATGGTTTTAGTTGCTGGTTGAAGTGTTTAACTGTTTTGGATCTTTAAGTTACTTGGTGAATATGGTTTACTTGAATAAGGCTCTTCCCACGAGGTTGTGATAGAATGATAGTCATTACTGAGTACTGACTGGTGTGACCACAGCATATTGATGGCCTTTGGTGTGACCACAGCATATTGATGGCCTTTGATAGTTGATATAGCTGTTCTTTAGTTTGAGAACTTGATTATTCAATGGAGGATCAATATCGTTTACTTTCATTGTGAACAGGAACATCTGAATCAAGTTACAATGAGGTCTTGGGGGACTTCTAAGTCAGCATCTTTAGTGAAAGACTTGGCCTAAACTACTCATGCTGATGTGTTATACTGTTATACATTCTCCATCTTCAGCAAACATGGATGTGCTTATTCATCAACATCAACATTACCCCGTGGCCCATGCTTTTAAAGAGGGATTTGAGTGGGTAACTTGTAATAGATTGGTTTAGGGGGGAGGGGTAATATGGGTTACAATATGATTAGATTGGCTTGGGGAGTAAGTAAGTTAGCTCTATAAATATAGGGGATTAGTGATAGGAAAGGGGTATGAAGAAAATTATTGAGAGTTCATTTAGTGGTACGCTTTGGGAGTGTGTCAAGTCACTCGAAAACTTGATAATCTATCTTTATTTTCTGTAATTTCCATTTTAAGTAATCAAAATCATCTTTATCTTCTTTTATTTTACTGTCCAAAATCTCCAAATATCCAGTTCATTACACAACCTTAGCTTTATAGTAATAGATTCACTGTTCTCACTTGATCCTTTATCCAACCTACAAGCACTTTTTGGTACCTCCTACAGTCCTACATGACACGAAGTTAGTTTTATGTATTCATTGCTTTGTCTACCTTTTTTTATTTTTCACATTTACAGTACTTATGCCAGATCAGCTGCAATTTTAACCTTATTTGGGGACACAGCTTATAATAGGAACTTTTACTATCTTTGTCGGACTTTACATTGAATTAGAGGGCAGACAGTTAAATAAGCCGCTTTATTTGGTCCATTAGAATCAATGTCATACGATGTTTAGCTTATGGCTTTTCCAGTCTTTTTTCTCGACTCTCCTGTCTCTATGAAACATATTAAAAAGCTGCATTTTCACTTGCATTTGTGATTTATATTGATTTATCTCAATATTTATAGTTATCTGATGATGGCGGATTCAGAGTTGTGGTTGGGACACTTGATCTAAATCAATGTCTGAGGCTTCCTGATGAGGTGACAGGGATGAGGCCCCAGGTATCTAAATTTTTGGTTGTCTTTTCATACTGTGAGAAAATTCCTCTTGCTTGTGTTTACCCACTCATCATGTCTAACTAATTATATGTTGTGAAGCAGCAGTAATTTGCTTGAATGTACTTTCTATTTCTTACTGTTACTATACTAGCTCTTTTTATCTCCACTTTTGATAAGCTATCCTCAAGCCTGTAGGCTATGTAGTTTCTGATTCTACTGGTTTGGTTCTCGTGTAATGTTTTCCAATTTAAGATATTGGATTTGCTTGGCTCCAGACAGTTAATGGAAGAAGAGATCTTTTTGATAAAAAGACGAGATGTTTTAAATGGGAAGAAAATAATCTTAATCTGCTGAAGAAATTGGAAGACTTGGTGTTATAAAGGCAATGGAAATGTGTCGTTGGTTGGTTCTAGAAATACAAATGAACCTCACTATATGGGTATCTGGAACACATGGGGATCTAGAATTTGACATTACATAATTTCTACCTTTCTTCTATACAATTGTGGACATTATGATATATTTTACTTCTGGATTTGGATGATTTTGGAAGATCTTTTCTTCATCACATAACAATGGAAGTTTATGTGGTGAACTCATGATTCACAACACGGTCAAAGTTCAATTTTGAAGTTTTATGAAATTGATATTATAAATTAACACATATCATACTTATGGCGTATCCGCTGTACCAAACTTATTTTATGAAAAGGTATTCTATCAATCCCAAAATATATGGACACTTGTTGGGATACATAATTTAAAGTAATAATTTACAATGTGGTTGTCATATGCTATATTATTAAATGGTCAAGTAGATGTGATATGAGATAGTGAAGTATTGTTTTTATTAAATTGTGAGAGAGTTTGATTCTTTAAAAGAAATCGAATAGCGGATGAATAAACAATAAATAGTGCTAACATACCAAAAATGGAAGTGTTTAAATTATTCTTGAATAACCATAGAAAAGTCTTCAAACTATTATTGGACTGAGGGAATATTTATCTTGGATTTTCAAATAATTTTGTTAGGATTTGGATAAATCATACTATCTCTGTTTTTATTTAATTGCAACGTTTTGACTTTCACGCTTGCCAATGTACAATTTCAAATCGTTTTATCTCTAATTGTATGTAAGTAAAAATTATAAAAATTTGATATTATGAAAGCTTACATCGAAACGAATCAAACAAGACCCCACATGACTATATTTTGTTTAACATATAAATCAATAAATGTGGTCAAATAAGAGAACATGAATAGTGCAATTTGTCAAACGTTGCAACTAAAAAAGAACGGAGGTAGTACAACATAAGACTTATCACTAGTAGAATAATTGCTTATTGATGCGGTCAAAAAGTGGCCTATTGCGGCGGTTTTGGGCGCGCAGCAATTAAGGAGGCAACAATAGGTAAATAATATATTGCTACAAATTATGGAATTTTGTGTGGCTACCATGTTGTTCTAAGTTAGATTGCTTGATTTATCTTGCTATTTATGCCTGTTCTATTCAACTATTTTTGTTTATCTTAACTTAACTGAACTTATCAAAACTTTTAGTCTTTATTAAACCTTATTTGCACTTATTCTATAAGAGTGTCAGACTTTAGGGGGCGTTTGGTTGGTTGAGTGGAAAGGGAAAGGATTTGAGAAAGGGTTACAAGGAGAATGGAAAGGTTTACCCTTTGATTTTCAAAGTTGGTTGTTTAGATATTATCAAAGGAAACCCTAGTATTTCCCACCACCACAACTTTTCCCCTAAAACTACCACCACCCATGTAAAACTACCAACTTTTCCCCTCCTCCACCTTCCCCTCCCCGTCGCCGCCGCCGTCGCTCTTCCCCTTCCCTGTCGCCGGCGCGCCGCCCCTTCCCCTCCTCCGTCGCCCCTTCTCCTTCCCTTCGCGGCCACTGATTTTTGCGGTAAATCTTTTCTCTTTCCTCCTCACTTGTAGATCTAGAGTTTTTCGGCAAGGGAAAGGTGTTTCCATGGAAGGTGGTGGTTTTCATGTGGATGTGGTGGTTTTTCGGGTAGAGGTGTGTTTGTTTCCGGCGGTGCCTTTGGTGGTTTCGGGTGTGGATCGGTGATGGTGGGGTGGTGGTTTCGGGTGTGGATCGGTGGTGGGGTGGTGGTTTCGGGTTGATGGTGGTGGAGTGGTGGTTTCCGGTGGAGGGGTTCTAGGGTGGTGGTTCCGGTGGCAAAGTGGTTGTGGTTAAAGGTGATGGTCAAGGGTTTTCCATTCCCCCATTTCTAAGTGGAGGGGGTAATGGGGAATCAAAATTGAGGGATTTGGGGTAATGGAGGGGAAAAGAGGGGAAACAAAACCCCTAATCCAAACAATTTTTAAGGGAATGGAATCAACTAATTCCCTTTCTCTTTCTTGTAACCCCCTAACCAAACGCCCCCTTATTCTTGCTAAAGTGGACTAATCTGAACTTATTAGACCTTGTTAGTCCTTAACTAACTAATCCCTAATCTTTATAGCAAGTAGTGCATTGAAGTGATGTTTACATATAAATGACCTGTTCAACTGCTGATATTTCATGCATTGTCTTTTTAGGGATATATGGTGGGATATATGGTGTACAGATAGAAGGATATATGTAGATTTTGCTGAAGTAGCATGGTATCCTGTGAAATTTCTTAAAGATAGAAAAAAAAGAGGAGGTGCTGTTTTTCTTGCTTTGTTGATATGTAGTACTATGTTTGAAGAGTCAATGAATATCTAAATTCGTGGTAGATGAGGTGGGTGATGTTGCGTCATACTTAGTTGCTGCAGGTGAAGTTAGAATGCTATTGGTTTTTGCAGCTGCAATGCTTTGTATCTGACAATAATGAATCATCTCTAGTGATAAATGACGTTGTATGTTTTATTGATGATTATGGAAGTACTTTCTTACTGTATTATTTGATAGTTTTTGAATTCTGCCCCACTTTTACTTGCCAGGGTATTGGATCTGATTTTGCGAGGGCTTATTTGAGCAACGTCTGTGTAGCCAAGGAATTGCACAGAAATGGATTGGGTTATGCTCTCGTTTCAAAAGCAAAGAGTGTTGCTGCAGAATGGGGTACTGTCTATGTAACTGATGGCTGATGATTTACAACTATTTACTTTATCCATATTTACCAAAAGTATTTCATTCGTTTTGATAGTTTAATTGATGTCAACTGTTGAACTACCACTTCGCTTCCCTGGCTCTCTACATCAATGTACAAGTATAATTATTGAAGAAAAATAGGGGGATGACAAACGACTGAACGACCATCTACATCTTTAGTTGATTCTTTTTTTTTTTGGATTTAATTTATGCATCTGCAGCTGAGGAATTTTATTCTTGGGTTTGTTTGGGCTGGGCCTTGTTTTATTCTTGTAAAGTGTGATGGGTGGAGGCTGAAACAGAGAAATCAGTTTCACAAAGATGTTTGAAATCTGATCACTTTCTAATTACTGTGGTCTGTGCAGTATTGAGCTTAAGCCAATCTACATAGCTCTTAGCTCAAAGGGTTGGAGGCTGCCTCCTCTTTATCTTGACTGGCTTTGAATCCTGGTCTTCTGGCTGTCCCACTTTTCATGAATGCCCTAGGGGTAGGACTTAGGAGTTTTAGCATCACAGGATCAATTGTCTTGGGCTTGCTGGGTATTGAAAATGGGGTTAGGGCCCCTTGGCCTGCTGGAACAGTGCTGCTTAACACACCAAAAGAAGATATTAAAGTCTTAAGGCTTCCTATTTCCTGTAAAAGGTCCGACAGACTACTTTTAGCTTTAAGCCTTAATCTATGATTCAGATTAAATTTTTGCTTCTAGACAGGTTTATCTCATGAATATTGATTATATATACTGGTTCACATGTATTAGCACAGAATTAGAAAGTATAGTATCTAAGTTCCTCCTCAGTGACCAGGATTTCAGTTTCTAGCATTATTGTCTTGAAGCTAGATTACTAAAATGCAAGGTGTCTAGCACATTGATCCTTTGTATACGACTTATAGTCAGACTCTCTTTTTATATCCTTTTCCTTTTCTATTGCATCTTCATCCCTATATCTGGGGTTTCTCTTTTTTATCCTCCTTTGTGTGTTTGTTTTGCTTCTTTTTTCCAGGGCTGGATGGGTGGGAATTGTGGGTATGTTTGGGTTCTGGTGACAATATGCTTAGCTTTTCTTTTATGGGTATAGATGTATCGTAGCCTTATTTTGGTGGTGCCAACTATAATATGGTAAATATGCTTCACGTTTGAATATGAACTTTATTAAGTTTCTTTTGGTAATGGTTTTTACTCTTTTTATGAGTGTGTTATGTACAAGTAAGAATGCATGTTTTAGGGCTTGTTACATGTCTCCTGCTTTCTTGTCACTAAATTGAACTCTCATGATATTGTAATGTTTTATTTTACTGCTTATTCTATTCCATGAATAACATGATATTTGGACTTTACTTTTAGGCATTACTGATCTATATGTTCATGTTGCTGTTGACAATGAGTCGGCAAAAAATCTGTATATGAAGAGCGGTTTCACCTATGAAAGTGAAGAACCGGCATGGCAGGCCAGGTTTTCAAACAGGCCAAGAAGAATCATTCTTTGGTATGGTTTACCAAATCCACACAACTTGTAAACTCTATACCCAGGTTATGCTCTTATGCTGATATCTTTTGATATCTTTGCAGTTCATATACTTACATTCTTTTGTGTATATCTGAAAGGACAAGTATATATGTAGTCAAACTGTACAGTATATGAAGTGTCCATAATCCTTGGATTGCTGTATAGTAAATGCTGCATCATTATTATTTATTGCAGATCAATTGGTAGATTAAGTTCACCTTTTTAACCTGTTGTTGCTTTACTTTGCAGTCTCAGAATAATATCTTATTCTTAACATGGATTTTTCTTTGAATCTTATGATGTGCGGCATGTTTGAAATCTTGCACTTATATATATATATATATATATATATATATATATATATATATATATTCATATTTTGTGTTTGCGTACGTGCGTGTCAGTCAGTTTAAAGTTGCATATCATTGACAGCCACTTGCAATTTCACGGGATTTATAAACCGCCGTCAAATTATTTTTCCTGATCCCACTTTCCATGCCCATCCGTTAAGCAAGTTGCTGTCTCCTTTGTACAGGCAGGCCTCTCCAACTCCATAAATTGTTTGTAATTTTTTGAGGAATTTCTGATCATCTCTTTTTCAAAATCTGATATGTATATACATTTGAGTTTTGACTGGCATACGGATAAGGAAGGGTTCGTTAAGAAGTTAATGTTATGATATTGACTTGGCTATTTGAAAGGTAGCTATGACATGAGAAGCTAAGGCAACAAGGACATAATTTTTCAAGGGTGAAATGTAGTCTCTAAGGTTAGTTTAACGGGCATCAAAGTGTTAAAAAAGTTACTCACTTCTTTTCTCACAAAAACCAAGGAAATACGGGATAACTTGGTGGGAGAAATGGAAAAGGTGGGTTTAAGCCTTTAAGGAGAGAATCAATTATAAATAAGGAGATGTGAGTAATAAAGTAAAAAGTTATGCTAGGCATTATACCCAAAATAGAAAAAAAAGAAGTGATAAATTTTTGTGAAACGCACCAAAAAAAAAGTGATTAAACTTTTGTAAAATAGAGGGTCAAGTGTGTAGCAGATTTATGAATTTATATCCTAGATGTGAAAATATGCATATTCTATGACTCTTAGCCAACATACACAGTCATGTAGTGTGGGAATACCAAGGGACGGAGGGAATAGTAAATAAGGTTGAAAAGTAGTCTTTAGGATAAGTTTAATGTGCATCAAAGTATGTTTTATTGCCATCTTCTTCCCTTTCTGTAGCTTGTCCTCAACAACTCACAGCAGCAGTAACTACAATATGTCTGATTGTAGGATCAAGTATTGGGTATGTATCATAATACTGATATATCTTTGTCGTATTGTGTGGCAGTAAAAATGCCAAATACGAGTAACATAGTTTGTGTAAGATGCTGGCACTAAAATTCCAGGTTAACTATGCTTTTTGTCACTTTTGAAGATAGTATGCTCGATTGAAGATGTGTTCAAGTATATCATGATAGAGGCATCACCACATAAGCATTATTCAATTAGAAGTCCAATACACAAAAGGTCAGGGTTTTTACCTCAGCAACTTCACAGTGTGCGCTGTTTCTCCTGTAATTTTCTTTCATGGATCTCTATAATTTGTGCTGTTATGGAACTAGGACTACCATGCCCTCGAACGAAGACCTTTGTTTCTGTTTTCACATTGGGTAATGTTTATAATGTTTTTGCTTCTTCTTGTAAGATAATTTTTTTGACTTTTTGTTGTTTTCCATTTTTTTCCATATTCTGAAAAAAGGAGAAAAAGACAAGCAGTGTCTTCAAGGTGGTTCTGTAATGACAATGAAGTGTTAGATATTTAGTCCGTACCATAATTGTGTATTTTCCTGCTATCATTTGTAATTGTCGGCACGATTTAGAGGAGTGTGACACATTTGATTTGTGCATTTGGCAATAAGTTAATAGCACTAGGAAAAGTGGTCTTAGGGCTGGTGGAATATGCAGGGAAGATATAAGAACAAGGATCACATGAAATTTGGTGTATTGGTCCATTGTTGACAATGTTATTGTTTTCATGGAAGAAGTAAGAACAAATGAGGTCTGAAATGCTTGTGGCTAAACGAGGATCACATGAAATTTGGTGTATTGGTCAATTCTTTCTTTTTGAAGGATAGGGAAGTGAGGAAGAAAGATAGCCCACCAAAGTTCATTGCTTTATACTTCAGATTTACATAATTGAAAGTGGTAGCACTGATATTTATCTGTTGGAATTTTTTGTTGAGAAAGATCTATTAAAATAACTATTTCATTGAGAAAGACCTAATAAATTTTCTTTTGTTGAAAAAGACATCTTATAATAGTTCTCTTTGTTACTTAAAACCACCCCAAAATATTCCGTCCAACATTGTTTTTTCTTCCCCTTCCTCTCTCATTAAATGGAACCAATTTTTTTTAATCCTAATTCCTTAAAATGGGAAGCAAGAGGAAAGGGTTTGGTTGGGCTAAAGGAATAGGATAGAAAAAAATAGTTTAGTCCCATTTAATGAGAAAAGGCGGGGAAGAAAAGTCAACTATAGAAAAGTGACATTTTGGTTGGAAAAAGTTGAGGTCTAGAGGGAAGTATTATAATAGGTTTTTTTTAACAAAATAAAATTTTTATTAGGTCTTTTCCAACAAAATAATAGGTTTTTTCCAATAAAAAATTCTGTCTATTATGATTTTACTCGGGATTTAAAACTGTAACTTTTCAAATTTTCACTGTTTTAGAGGCTAATTTTCTTTATATCTCACCTCGAAATTAAAGAAAAGAAAGATTCTCAAATTTTTAAAAAATTATTTTTCTATAGTGTAATGTATCTCTCATATCTATTTTTAATGTTTTTAATAAGGATGTGACTTATGTAATACTTCTATTATAATATTTTTATATGATTTATTGTGTGATTAAGGATAATTAGCTTTTATGAATGACAATATAAACATGATGTATGTATAGAGTAGTAGCGATAATATAGTTTTTTTTTTTTTTTTTTTGCTCGAGTTAAAATTGAGCTTCTGTTTTTAAGGTTTGCAATATTTCAAGTTATACTAGTTATTAGGCCCGGGTTATTTCCCGGGTAAGAAAAAATTTCATTTATTAATATCTATATAATACTATAAAGCAATAAGGATTTGTTTATGTGTCAAGAGCAAATTGAATTGTTGATGTGTCAATCCTTTGTAATATCTTTTATAATTTTTTGTCTCTAAATAATTTTGTTATGCATTAATTTTTTTAGGCATATAATTGGAAAGCTATTTAAGAAAGTTTTCAATTATGGAATGTAAATCAACTAAATTTTAGGAATCGATTGCTATTAATTAGTAATTACTTATGTCCTTTAAAAAAAAAATTTACTTATGCATCATAAAACTGTCAAAAAATATATATCTCCTAAATCCAATATTTTAGGCACTAATTAAAAAAATCATATCCCCTAAATATGGTGTTTTAGAAACTAATTAAAAATTTATATCTCCTAAATTCAGTATTTTAGTTATTAATCATATATTTTGACACTAATTAAGAAATAAATTTATAGAAAGAAGCTGATATTTTAGGTACTACTTAAGGTATTACAACTATTTAAATGAACATGTTGTACTCTCTACTTAAACCCAAATTAAAATAAAAGTCTTAACATATTATAATATTAAACTTAAAGTTTACCAAGGGACGTATTAATCATACAATAAGTTGTATTATAGGTTATTTAAAAAAGTTTAAATTATAAGATCATTGACCACATATCCATACCATCAAAATTATAAGTTCATTGCAAACTATAAAATCGTGGGCCGTCATATTACAAAGACTACGGTGTTTTTCATAAAACGATGATTATTATTAGTGAGTTACAATGTGATTAGCAATACAAAACACAATCCACGATAAAATCAATAATAGTTGATATTAGCACCTCATGTAAAACACAAAAAAGAAATATCTTATGTATTAACACTTAACTTGCATAAAAGAATAAACATCTTATGTACTAACACTTAGCTTGCACAAAAGAATAAACATCTTATGAACTAACACCTAATATTAAACTATCAACTAAAAAACGGATTAGCCAATATATAAATAGATAAGAAAAGATAACAAAATCTCAACAAAAGTTAACTTTTACTTGGCTCATGAGTTTTGTAAAACTTAAAGGAGGGTAGCCTAATTGTAACAACAAGCATGAGATAGATGTCTTAAAGTTTAGTATAATAACAATGGGACATTGGGACCCCTTTCATTGTACAAAATATCACATCGCAATATTTAAAGTACGCTAGGAATATGCTATCTTAACTGGTAAATGTATGGCATCTCTATGTAAGGTTAAAGATTAAAATTACATATAGAACTTATGTGAAATTTATTGTCCATAATTTTAGTGTAGTTGTATCTTTGTGAAGTTTGTAAGTCACTAAGTCATATACTTCCTCCGTTTCGAATTACTCGCTACACTTTGAAAATTTTACTATTCATGAATGAGGCCATGCAATATTTACTATTAGATAAAATCAAATGTTATAATGTAATATGTATGTTGTTGGATTTGTCTCAATGTATATTTCATAAAATCAAAATTTTATTATTTACTCTAATACATGATTAAAGATATTAGTAGTCAAAGTAGTGCATCGAGAAACGTGAAAGTCAAAGTGTAGCGAGTACTTTGAAACGGATGAAGTATATTTATTCAGTTTATTCACAACAACCGAATCACGACTAAAAAAAAATATTACCATACATATGAAATTTAGAGCTCGTAATTTCTAGGTGTTCATCTCAAAGAAAAGATAAAATGTCATATAATATATTTTCACATATAAATTAAATTTTATTTTTATATATTACCGTTCATTTGGAACAAGTATTATTGACCTGGGTCAGTGAGCTAATCACAAACTCGCAATAAAAATGAAAAAAGGGTGAATTGTGCATGTAACAAATAATTGACAATACAATTTATTCTATATTTTAATTTCCAAAGTAAATAAAAAATGGGTCAAATAGTATGAAACTTACAAGCTTTAAATTATAAGAGAGGTGCATAGAATCTTACTTCTATCTAGAAGCCGAATATAATAATCTTAACAAAATCTAAGTTAATTTGCTAATAAAGTTCCAAACTGTAACAAACCCTTGCTTAGAACTCTCAGTTTTCACTGCCATACAAATTCTATCTTTTTCCATCTCAATTTGAACATATAGAAATGAATCATCATCTTCATATAAAAACTTATGTAGATAACATCTGAATCTCACACATCAAACGTCAATGGATAAAAACACAATCAAATTCATTTTTTCTCCCTTTTCGAAAATATCAAGTGTGTTCGATGAATCTGTGGTCAAACTTTTGGATAACTTTTTTCGAATAATTTGGTATTGAACGGGAACTTTTTTATTTAATAACATAAGATTCGATTGATCGAATGTAGCAATTTTTCGAATAAATCTCCATTTTATTTAAATATAATATTGCCCAAATTCAGGAGAAAGATTCAATTAAATATAATAATTCTAGCTATGTTTTAAATCTCCATTTTGGTTTGTAATTTGCATGGGTTCAGTTAGCCATATCAAGAGTTACAGCATTAGGTTTGAAATTTTATTGTGATAAAGATCACGGGATCTCAAGACAACAAAAGAGTGGGGGGTGAGAGGGAATGTGGAAAGTAGGGATGGCAAAAAGTGGGAAAAGAAGTGGTTGCATGATTGAATCCCAATAATGTAGCGAACTGTGATTTTATTTAGTCCTCAATGTGAAGCAATGGGTAGAGAAAATACTTTTTCAGTCAACGTCGCACGATAATATTAATTACATCAGTCATTAAACGCACGGGTCATAAATCAGTTTTAAAATATTCCTCATAAATGATATGATTATAAAAAGTTTAAATCACGATCTAATATTCACCCCATGATTTTGGGAGAAACATCATAAAATCATAAAATTTATAAAAATAAAAAATTCCGTGCATTTTGCACGGGTCAAAACCTAGTAATACTATATGATAATAACATTAAATACAACTTACCCTAGTGGTTAAAACTTTGGTATATGTACTTGAGGTATCGGGATCAAACCCTATACTATGCAATTTCTTAATTTTTTTATTGTACATGGATTACATGAACTAAAACTCCCTAGAGAGAGCACCACGTGGCACAGATTCTTGTTTTCACACGCCTTTTAATATATTTGTATAGATATCATCATTAGCCGCTGTGGTACAATGGTAGGAATAATGCGAAAGGAGGATGGTTAGAAACAGGTTGGAGAGTCAATATTCATTTTTGTTTTAGTTTTGTACTATGATGTACTTATTTATTTTCTTATACTCAAAAGATCAATGCCTTGCCAATTGCATTAGTGGTTAATAAGCTTTATACGAATTGAAGGGGCTATGGCTCAAGGATTGCTTACTCTATTTTCCTCTAGAGTATGTATATGTAAACGCTCAAGGATAAAGCATTTAAGGATGCAAATAATGCAATGAGGTCCTATCAGATCAGAATGTCTTGTAGGTTAATCCGACTTGGGTTTACTGGCAGACACTTTGAGACTGGAGGGATGACAAGGGGAAACCTTCTCCCAAAGTGTTCCTATTGGAGATTGAATCCCCAATCTTGAGGTTGGAAGGTTTTTTCCTTACCAATAGGCCAAGTTTAGCTTAGTAATAATGCAATGATGTAGTCTCTAGGGTTTTGCTGAATCCTGCCTTTGACGGATACTCATATGTGTTTCCCTAAATACTAGATTGTCCTTGCACTATATCTACAAGTATACCAATGTCTAAATGGTGCACACACTTGTATGTAGAACATCGTGCGCACATGCACATTGCTAACGAGCCAAATGTTCATGGATAACAAGTTAAATGAACACATGTACATGACTAACAAGCTAAGCCAAATGAACATATGTACATTTCTGTTAGTACATGTTCATTGGGGTTGATCTGTATTCATAATTTAATCTTTGATATTCATCGTGCATATGGTACTCCTCCTACATACGTGTGTATGTACTAATTACGCAAGTATACCATCTTACACACCTCTTTATTACTCTTTCTTCCTTTTTTTTTTGACATTGAGAAAATTTGCATTAATTAAAACAACGCATACAACCTAAAACTGAACAACAAAACATAAGATGAGTTTTACTTACTCTTACAAACCAACCTAAGATAAATCAAGTAACACTATTGAGGTGCTGTCGGAAATAGAGGAGTGTGTTGTTCAGTAATTGAATCATAACTCTACTTTCATTTTCTTGAGTCCTAAGTAAAGACCATGTTGACCTCTCACATTAGACCCCTTTTCCCTTTTCACCCTTAATTTTGAGAATTCATGAAGCTCAAATTTGAGGGAGCGTACCCTAGTATCTTTGAAAGATAGATCTACGCCTAGAGTTTGAGGTGGAAAATCGACCACACCCAATAAAAAATGTTTCAGTATTCAGATACAACTTATCTTTCATCAAAGACTCTATGAAACCTACATATTCTACGATTGAAGAATTGAACCACCATCCTTTACCCAAGTGAGAATCATCTTTTGATTGCCATAACCAACCACGAATCACAATTTCACCAACACATATGAACAACTGCCTCTAATTATTTGCAGAATAGCCACACATACTAAGAAGGATAATGACCTACTCATATTGAAAACGATGCTTACTAAGAATCACTGCTACACCTTCTAGAAGAAGGTGCTCGACGTGACCACCCGACCTGTGTCCACAGGGCCTACTTGACGGCGCCTCGATCTGATCAACCCGCAAACAACTACCGATACATAACGCAACACTAGACTCGGAGGGGAAGGGAAAGGGGAAAGGGAGCCTCGAACGAACTAGGGGAGGGGGATGGGGAACAAACACTAATGCAAGGACAAGGGAGGGGAAGGGGAGACTCGCAACACTAAGGGGAAGGGGGAGGGAGATGGGGAACAAACACTAATTCAAGGACAAGGGAGGGGAAGGGGAGACTCGCAACACTAAGGGGAAGGGGGAGGGGACGACTCAAACCAATGAACGGAGAGGACGACGACGGGATATGAAAGGGAACGGTGAAAGGGATAGGAGGAGCGTGGGAAAACGCATGGAAGGGGGAGGGGAATTACATGACCCTACTACTAAACCTACAACTGAAGCAGTGACGGGGGTAGGCTTACCGGTGACTAGGCTGAGGAAGCAACTACCGACGAGCCTGGAGAGGTAGGCGGCTGGGTGTTTGTGTGTTTTAGGGTTTGGGGAGAGAAAGGTTAGTATTTAGAAAATGTTTAAGTGCAATAATTATTACTCTTTCTTCCTCATCCTTACTTTCTTACTCATTTCAACACCCTTTCGCTCCTATCTTCCATCACTTAACATTCTTGTTAATATATATGTTAGGACATATATCAAGATGCATATATATATTTATTAGACTAAAAAAATCATACATAATAATCGCAAGTGGTCATGATTTGGTGGAATAAACCATTAACCATATATAATCGAATTTTCGGAACGGTAATTATTGCGCCAAATATCTTAAATAGATGGCCACTATATGTATAACACTCCTAGGCGTGCATGACCCCACTAGTAGATATTGTCCTCTTTGGGCCATAGCCCGGAAGGTTTTGCTTTGGTGGAGGATCAAATTCCTACACAAAAGGCCTCTAATAGGTGCAGGTGTCCATCTCTATATAAAGAAGACTTCGTTCTCCTAAACTTCCGATGCAGGACAACTAAGATCTTACTCATTTTCTCACCTCCTTTAACTAGCATGCGTCCCCATAGGCACTACAAGACATCGGAATGAGACATGGCTCTGATAACATCTATAACACCCCTAGGTGTGCAGGACCCACTAGTAGATATTTTTCTCTTTGGGCCTTAACCCCCAAGGTTGGGTTTGGTGCAAGATCGAAAAGGCCTCTACTATGTTGAGGTGTCCACCTCTATATAAAAAAAGATTCGTTCTTCTCAACTTCCGACGTGGGATACTTAAGATCTTACTCACCTTCTCCCCTTCTTTAAGGAGTCTGCGTCCCCGTAGGCACTACAAGGCACCGGGATGGGCCCTGATACTGATAAGATCTATGACACCTTTAGGTTTTCTGAAGCCCACTAGTAAGTATTGTCCTCTTTGGGCCATAGTCCGAAAGATTTTGCTTTGTTGCAGGACCAAAGTCCTACCCAAAAGGCCTAAGGTTGAGGTGTCCACCTCTATATAAAGAAAGTTTCGCTCTCCTCAATTTCCGATGTGGTATAACCAAGATCTTACTCACACAGAACTTTCTTTGTATACAGATGTACACCTTAACCTAATAGAGGCCTTTTGGGTAGGATTTCATTTCTGTACCAAAGAAAAATCTTGCGGGCTAAGGCCCAAAGAGGACAATATGTACTAGTGGGCTCCTAAACACCTAGAGGTGTTAAAATATGGCAATCACTTATGTTAGGCGCCTGGCCATATGGTTGAGCGTTTGTTTTAGACGGCTGACAATGTGGCTAGGCATGTATTTCGTACGCCTCATCTCATTATCACAAAATATTTTCTCACTCTTATGAATACATTGTTATTTACTCTCTTTGTCTACATTTACTTGCCACATTAGCTTTTGCACAAAAGTATAGGAAATGTGGTGGAAACCATTACTTTGTAGGAAGATAACAAATATTTGGGTGTAGGTATGAGGAGGACAAAAATAAAGGCAAATATTAGCACTTTTAGATGGATCATGGTTACCAAATAAATGAATAGAGTTGCTAAATAATGCCCTAGTTTTTCTTAGTAAAGCCCTAAATACACCAAAATACATACATTGGACCAATTTCATGTATTTCATGCTTATACCCATACTCCCTCCTCCTCACCTCTTCAAGAAAGGTCATAGGATCGACTTTCTCTCCATCCTCGCCTGCTTCCTCTCTCTCCACGCCAACACCACCACATGACTTCCTTTATCGCCACTGACACGCCTGTACGATGAAGTCTCCGGCGCTGCCGCTAATGTTGTCAAGTTTGTCTTTCTCTATGTTTGGTCCAAAATGGTCGGATTTAGAAAATCTGTAAATTGTAATTAGAAAACTAGTAAATTGGAATTAGAAAATTTGAGTGCATAATTGCAATCTATAAATTGGCATCAAGCATCTATGGTAGACTCCCAAATAATGGCTTAGGCACCTACCATAGACTCCTCTACTCGTGTTGGGGCCTATGGGCGCCGATAGTAGACACCTCTCCACAAGTTCAGTCGTTTGCCATAGGCGTCCAATCACAGATTCAGGTATCCATGGCACGTACTTGAGAGTGGTTTGGATAATATTTTGAGCAACCTTTGTTTTTTTTTTGAATAACTCGTTCTAGCGGTGACAGTGGTGGTAGTGGAGCGAGGTTCTAGTGGTGGTGTCAAAAGCTCCAGTGGTGGTGATGGAAGAAGAAAGGACATGGAAAGTGAGGGATAGGAAGAAGAGGGAAAAGAAATGGAAATTATAATGATAGAATTGGAAAAGGTGTACAAATACAGTAGAAAAGTATGTATTTAGGGCGCTAATTAGCAAAATCCTAAAATAATGTAGCAAATGGAAAAAAAGACATTTATACTAATATATTAAAAAGTGTTCCTAAGAACGTATATGTGACACATTCGTGTCACCATCCCTTATTCAATAACATATCCACGTCGTTTTCATATAGTAAGAAATAGAAGCATTGTTAAAGTGAAGATTCAAACCCACAACCTCAAGTGTGAGATAAAGAGATCCAACCATCATTCCACCATACTATTATTGCTTACTCCCTCCGTTTCCTAAAGATCTTCCATCTTTCCGTTTAAGTGCGTTTCCAAAAGATATTCCCTCTTTTACTTTATTCCTTATTTGGAAATTCTTTATCCCTTTTTTCCCTCTTATGTCCCTATCATATGGTCCACCATTACATTATTAATTCAATTTTACTCCCTTTCTCTCTCCTACTTTAACCGCTTTTTATTTCTTTAATTATGTTAAACCCTTTCTCTCTCCTACTTTACCCATCCCACACCCCACAAGTGTAGGAACAGTAACAAGGGAGATCTTTAGGAAACGGAGGTAGTATATAATAAAAAAATTAATAATGATATATTAATGGAAAACTTGTGAAATACATATAATGAATGAGATGACTTTTGTAAATGAGTATAAGATGACTTTACCCATCCCACACCCCACAAGTGTAGGAACAGTAACAAGGGAGATCTTTAGGAAACGGAGGTAGTATATAATAAAAAAATTAATAATGATATATTAATGGAAAACTTGTGAAATACATATAATGAATGAGATGACTTTTGTAAATGAGTATAAGATGACTTTTTTTTAACTACTACTAAATTGTAGCACAGAGAAACCCCAGGCATCGTCCGGGCCTAAATACTAGTTTATTTATTTATTTTTGACAGGAAAAAAATAATTTCATTTAGAAAGGATAGTCAAATGACACTTACAATTAAATCCTGAAAAATCGAAAATTCCCACACAAATATATAGCACCTTAGGACTAGACATATAACAGATTTGATTAAAAATAGTCTTAACACAAAATTTCATATGAAGCAATACAATATGTGAGTTTGCTTTGATTCGATTTAATTATAGTTGATGCATAGTCTTTTGGGTGAAAAAAAGGTAGGAAAACCAAATTATATTAAAGAGCAATACTTTTTTTTTTGAGGGGATATTAAAGAGCAATACTTTTTGTTTTTTGAGGGAGGGGATAATATTTTTGCCTTTCAGGAATATGGAGTCACTAGTTTTTTTTTTTTTTTTTTTTTTTGAGGGGATATGGAGTCACTAGTTTATAGTCGCCATTTGCCGGCTTTTCATGTGTCAGATCATCTCCGCAAATCGTACGTTGTATTTATCATCTCCGCAGTGATCACCGGACTACAATGGGCAAGAGATGAAGGATGGACGGGATTTATCATAGCATCAGATTGCAAACAAATAGTTGAGGAAATCAACTCATTTGAAGATAATAGAGACCAACTAACACGAATGACAAATATGTGCAGGACGTTCCTTGGGCAACTACGAGGAACCATCAGGTTTGAGAGAAGAGAAGCAAACGCTCCAGCGGATGAAATAGCAAAACAAGCTAGGCTGGATAGTAGAAACTTCTTTCATTTTGAATGTATTTTGACCCCCTCCCCGGTCTGTATGAATCTAATTAAACAGGATAACACTTTAGAGCCGGAAACTCATAACAATTATGGCTCAAGCTGTAGACAAGCCACCATTATAGGGGCTAGAAACTTAACTTGATTAATCTACGTCGTTTATTGTCAAAAAAAAAAAATCGTACGTTGTATCTCTCTAATCTCTTTGCGCATATACCGTATATTCGGATATAACTTTTTTTAAAAATGTTTTTTGATAGGTAAGACTAGACTTGGCAAATGTGTCGTTTGGTTAGGGTGTGGATCGGGTCTATTTAGGTCAGGTTGATTAGAGTCTTATTCGGTTTGGATCGGAAGCTGTTATGTCAATTTGGGTCAAATTAATTAGGTTGCTCAAAGTGAGATTGGTCTATTTCGAATCGGGTTTGATCATATGGTCTTAAGTCAAATATTTAATGTTCCAATTTTCATTAGAAATTGGATTCTTCTTTTTCCTTTTTAATTTAATATTTTGACTTACAAGGTTGAAATAACTCGGCATGAAGTAGACCTAACTATAATTAAGCACGATTCAACCCAAGCTCTATCTGAAAATAAGAACAAACCTCACTTTTCTGATCTGACTGACTTGTTTGCCACCTCTAAGAATAAGTGAGACTATTTGACTAAAATACTAATTAATTAGCTAAATAAGTATCGTGTGAGGGCATTTCCGTGACTTACTAAATTGTAAACAAGACCCACTTCTTACTTATCTTATATAATTATATAGTGTGAAAATTCAATAGTAAATTTTCCATAATATTGAATCAGAATTAGTATCAATCTATTAATCATACATATAACTAATAGAAGTAAGAACTAAGACCCGTCTTGTAGTTGAATGCCCTCATTTACCCTTGTGAGAGAGATAAAACTCTCACCCATTGCAAGAGGGAATCTCAATTTCCCCAACCTATAAAAGAATTTATCTTACCTATAATAAATACCGTATCATACACTCATAATTAATATCTAGAATGTAATTCACAAGTCAATTTGCAAAGTTATGACATTTGCATCATTATCTGACCTAAAAAAAATATGAAATTTTAGATAAACAATCATATATTATTTTCTCTTTCTTTTTATCTCATACACACCCTAGAAAGACTATATAAGATCATATATATCATAACAAGAGGATTGTAATACTATAAGAAATATTCCCTCCATTTCCTAATTGCAATTTTTTTGACTTTTCACTTATCATATACTAACTTTCGTTTGTTTCTTAGACTAATTAATATAGAAAAAAAGACATTAGTATGTAGGAGTAAATCATTTTAATTTTGTTCTATTTTACATTTTCGTACATCAATTTTTATTTATTTATAATTTTCACTTATAATGATCAAAGTTGTCCATTGAATTAATAAACATGTAAGTTAGAATTTTGAAAAAAAAAAGCGAGGGATGATCGAATATAAATAGAAAAGAATTTATCCCGTTGAAAGCAATAAAAATGCGAATAATTGAACAAGTCCTTTTAGAGGATTGGAGTAAGTATACTATTTTTCTCTGTAACTTGTTTATAAAAATGAATTTGTTTCACTTTCAACGATGTGTTTGATTGATTTGTCTACTAGAATGCACGTTGTTGCGGGATAATTCGTGCATACAAGTTCTAGACAAGCATTGTGGTAACTAGTAAGCTAGCCTCGAACTTTGTTGTTTATATATGAATCTCTTCTTTTAGTACGTCAAATCATACAAAAATATTAAGAACACATTACTTTCTAATTAAGAAAAAATGGCTAGGGCCAAACCAAGTTTTTCCACCACAAATGCACTAGCCATTTTCCTTGTATGCATCACCATCATCGGCCAAGCTCATGGCAAGCTGGAGATTGGGTTCTACACTGGGAAATGTAACGCGAACGACGTCGAAAAAATTATTTTTGACATAGTCAGTGAAGCATTTATAAATGATTTCAAAATTGTAGCATCTCTTCTCCGAATGCAGTTTCATGATTGCTTTGTTAGAGTAATGTTCTTCAACATTTACACTTTACATTATTGATTGTAAATTCTATGATGCTGTTTAATATAACGATAATTGATAATCTTATTTTCTATGGAAAAGGGATGTGATGCATCAATCTTGTTAGATGGAACTACGTCCGAGAAAACTGCGGGGGCTAATGGTAGCGTTAGAGATTATGAACTTATTGATGCTTGCAAGGTAGTTTTGGAGCAAAAATGCCCTAAACTTGTCTCTTGCGCAGATATTATTGTCATAGCAACTAGAGTTGCAGTTTTCAAGGTATTAAATATGATCTGTTATCTATATGTATAATAATCTAGGATTGAAGCTGACAAATATATATATACATCATAACTATATATGTAATTTTATTAGGCTCAAGGAAAGTGGTACGATGTAGAAACTGGAAGAGAGGATGGTGTCGTTTCGAGTGCTCAAGAAGCTCAAGCAAACCTTCCTGGACCAACAATTTCTGTTCAAAGTGCTATTAGTCTCTTTCAAAAGAGAAACTTGACTGCAGCTGAAATGGTGCTTCTTATTGGTATAGCCATTTAATCTTGAGGTTGATCATGTTATAAGAGCCATAAGCCCATAATCATGTAATTGTATATTCACAAAACATAATTTTTTATACAAAATATAAGATTTACATATTCACATTGGTTGAATTAGTTTTACATGACTAGAAAAATGGTGCATGGTGGCGAAAACAAAAACATCAACCAACAAAAATTAGTGACATTCATACACAAAACTAGGAAAATTGATTTCATTTCATTTAGAAAATACTAACATGCATGACTATGATCTTTAAATGTAGGTGGTGGTCACAGCGTTGGAATAATTCACTGTAACTTTTTCCTAGACCGACTGTACAATTTTCAGGGAACTAAGACAGCAGACCCAACCATCAATGCAACCACTCTAGCATTCTTTAAACAAAGATGTCCTAGTGAAGGATCAAACAACTTTGTTTTCGCAGACCAAACTGTAGGAAGTGAATTTCTAGTAGATAAGGGTTTCTACCAAGCAATTAGTCAAGGCAAAGGTGTTATCCAAATTGATCAGCAACTACAAAACAATACGTCTACCGGAAATATTGTGAGCAGGCTGGCCACGACTGATGACTTCGCGTCCCAATTTGGCGGTGCTATGGTCAGCCTTGGTCGTGTTGGCGTCCTTACCGACTCACGAGGCCAAATTAGGACTGATTGCCGTCGTGTTAACACACCTTCTGCTGTTACACCTCCTGCTGACACACCTCCTGCTGTTACACCTCCTGCTGTTACACCTCCTGCCGAGACACCTCCTGCTGTTACACCTCCTGCCGAGACACCTCCTGTTGAGGCACCTCCTGCAATTACACCTCCTGCTGAGACACCACCTGCTAATGTACCTGCTGCTCAGCCACCTTCTTCTAGGAAGAACTTGAAGAATCCGAAAAGCAATAAGCCATAGATAGGCCATAACTTCAATTGACTTTAGTTTCATATATACTGTCCTGGAGTAACATATGATTCTTCAAATATTTGGAACGATAGAAGTTCCAAACTTATCCATGTTTGTATTAACAGATGACTCATACTAAATGAAAATTGTTTGAAATATTTATTGCTCAATGTATTTTTTTTTTTTACTTCGTTTTGCTTAGTTGCTTCATTCCTCTATTTAGTTGTGTTCTAAAGTATTGTTTGTGTAACCAGTGTTGATCATATCCAATTGTGCCGTTTGTACTTTCATTTTTTCCTACTTTTGAGGAAACATTTTCAGAATGCCTACTTGTTAGAACCCAAGGTGACACTCAAGAAGGGGGGGTTGAATTGAGTGGTGAAATCTAATCGTTTTTCGCAAAAATCCTTTTGTGGCTCAGTGCCTGGCACTGAGTCGAATGCTCGTAAATCGCTGATTTGAGTTTTTGCGAATACTAAACTTTAAAGATATTAGATTTGACACAAGATATAACGTGGTTCAATCTCACCTCTGAGATCTACGTCCACAAGAAACAAAAACTCTTTTATTTCTTTGAATCCTAAAATATCAAACTCTTGATACAATACGATTCCCCTCACTACTAACCCTAGTAATGACTCCCAACACTTAACTCTAACGGCCCGTTTGGTAGTTGGTCATAAATGGTGGTAATGGGAATGAATTCATGTGTAAATTTGTGAAAAATATCATTGTCCATTCCCATGGTAATGCTAATTTATCCTAAAATGTCCACTTTCCTTCTTGAATTTTCATTCCCATCCAATACCACCTTGTAGGGTGGTAATGAGTAGTAATGAAAATTGCTTCCATTTGGAGACAAAAACACAAGTTTAGGGGTGAGATTGCTTGCCAATGGAGAAAAAATGCCTCCCCATGGAGATTTTAAGGATGCTTCCCTAATAAAATTACACTTAAAATTCATTCCCATTGCCGCAATTTATTAACAACTACCAAACGGGCCGTAAGTGTTGACACTCTCTATAATGTAAAAGTTACAAGAAAAGAACGATCCTCAATGATGTGCTTCTTAGTCAAGCAAATAGAGGACAATTACAATTGTGAAATAGTAACTTAAATCTGACTCGCTCAGTGCTATGCTCAGTGCCGGAGGAAACAGTTTTCAGCTCTTAATATTTTCGGTTTTTGTCTCTAAAAACTTGAGTTATGACAATGAATTATAAACCCTTTTATAGTACATGGTGTGGACAAAAATCTTTCAAAATATATTTATCTTTTACTCCTTAATTTAAGGGACAAAAATTTCCTTTTTAGAAAAACAAACTTTATCCTTTTTCATCTTTATCTTTAATTCTAAAAAGATAAGTTTTCCTTAAATCAATGTTTATCTTATATTTTGAATAACCAATAGATTTTCTTTTTATCTCAAACTCTTTTATTATCTTCAATTCATTTTATCCAAAAGTAATTTTCGAAAATCTTTTTCTTTATAAAAACTGTTTTACACTTTTTTTTTATGAAAACACGTTTTACTTAAAAATTCTTTTACAAAAGCGTTTTTATTTTAATAAAACACGTTTTCTATTTTTATAAATTCATTTTGCATAAAATCTGTTTTACGTTATAAAATTCTTTTACAAAATAGAAAACTGTTTTTATAAATTCCTTTTTATTAAAAATCTGTTTTACGTTATAAAATTCGTTTATAAAAATATTTTATCAAAACACGTTTTTTAAAACTTTGTTTTTATCAAAACACAATTTTTATTAAAATCTTTTTCCAAAATTCGTTTTTATCAAATTCTTTTAGAAACTCGGTTTTATAAAATCTTTTTCTAAAAACTCGTTTTCCTTAATCCTTTTTGTTTCTGATTTCGAAAACCTATTTCCCTTTTATATAGATATATAATTTCAATATAATTATTTACTTTCTTAACTCCAAGAAAATAATAATTATACTAACTTTATTTTCTATATTTAGCACATAGCATATCACTAAGTTAGAGCATATTACATTTTAATCCAAACTAACTATTCTAAGGAACATATAAACTTGACTTCAATCTTGATTCTTCTTTTCTTCAAAGTCTTCATTTATTAATTCCTTTCTTCATGCATCTATTGCAACTGTTACATACTTTCACACTAAAATATATTATATTAATTTTCATCATCAAAACATAATATGTGCATAAAACATAACATGTACATGCACAACAATTTCCCCCTTTTTGATGATGACAAACCATAAATATAATATTGTTAGATATTCACTTGTTCCCCCTCAAACCCTAATTCATCCTTCGGGCCGAGACTGCCGTCACGGTCATAGAAAACGACAAAGCAAAGGGAATCTTCCCTTTTGACAGATTAATCACAACAGTACAAGTGTCACAAGATTGCACGCCCTGTCAGGTGAATAGTACGCCTATAAATAGCCATCCAGTACTATTCCTGCAGGTACATTCTCTCATACTAAAAATAGCCTATCTATCTCTCTCTAAGCTATCTCTCTCTCTAGAATTCTCTTAAGCATTTAGCTGACTTGAGCGTCGGAGGGGGTTTCCTCGAAACACCCCCGAGGGTAGCTCACGTTTGTCATTGTTGCAGATCCCTCACGGACATCCATCTCTTGTCGGACAACTCTCAAAGGGTCCGGCACCGTTTTCGATACCGAAACAACTGGTGCTAGAAGGAGGGGACCTCACCCTTTTTAAGGTATCAGTCATGGAAGACACAAACAACGCTACCCATGGTCAGCCTGAGTTTGAGCAAGGCCAGAATTCCTCGCAGCCAGTCATCACTGGGGCGTTGGGAAACCCATAGTTCCACTACCGGACACCGGGAAACGAGGAACAAACCCCAAACACCAACATGTTGGCCGACGCGCAAAGTTATGTGAAGAAATGTGATAAGTGCCAGAAGTTTGCACCAGTGATAAACAGGCCCGCCAACGACTTGCAGCCCATCCTATGTCCTATACCGTTTGCACAGTGGGGGATGGATATCTTGGGACCGTTGACTACTGCGACGGGAGGTAGGCATTTCATGATTGTGGGTATTGATTACTTTACGAAGTGGATCGAAGCAGAACCGACAGCAAAGATAAAGGCCAACCAAGTAAAAAAGTTCATCTGGCAGAACATCATGACTAGGTTCGGCATCCCGGCTGCGATCGTGTTTGACGACGGAGTTCAGTTTGACTGCAGACCCATTCAGGCTTTCCTCTCGGACTTCCGCGTGAAATTTGTGTATTCAGCAGTGTGCCATCCCAGAGTAATGGTCAGGCAGAGGCCGCTAATAAGCAAATTTTGAACGCCTTGAAAAAGAAGTTCGATGAGTTTAAGGGAAAGTGGGCTGAGATGGTACCGGCCGTTCTATAGGCAAATAGGACAACTGAGAAAGAAGCGACGGGAGAAAGCCCTTTCAAGCTGGCCTTTGGTGCAGAGGCAGTGCTGCCGGTAGAAGTAGGCCTGCCCACCTACCGGATAAAACATCAAGCCCTGGAAAGAAATGACCAAGCATTAAGGGAGGATCTGGATTTCTTGCCAGAAATAAGGTTGAAGGCGGAGCTGAGAGCAGCTATGTACAAGGACCGGATCCGCAAGGCCTACAACAAAAGGGTCATGGAAAGGCCGTTAGCTGAAGGTGAGTTAGTTCTGCGAAGGACGGCCGCCACTGGAAAAGCTCATGCAGAGGGTAAATTAACTGCCAATTGGGAAGGCCCATATATCCTAGCTCGAAAGATAGGTCCGGGATCCTTCATTCTCAAGGGAATGGATGGGAAAGAGCTGAAGAACTGCTGGAATGCTGACGTCCTTAAAAAGTACTATGTGTAGTCAAAGAGAAATGTAATGGGCCGAGAGCCTTTGATGACATTATACATAAATAAAACTCTGTTAGCATTCCGATATATTCTGTTTCTATTTATCCATTACCCTCCATATTTTCGCAAAGTAAAGTGAACTAGTTGTTACGAGTGTTACCAGCCATATAACAGGCTAAACAGAGTTAACAGCCATATAACAGGCTAAGTAATCGTGCCAGCCATATAACAGGCTAAGCAATAATCAGCCATATAACAGGCTAAGCAATTATGCAAAGCCATATGACAGGCAAAACAAGCATTAACGGCCATATAACAGGCAAAACAAACGTTAGCGACCATATAACAGGCAAAACAAACGCTAACAGCCACATAACAGGCAAAATAAGCGATAGCGGCCATATGACAGGCCAAACAATTGTTGCAAAACAAAAGGATTAAACGGACACATAATGAGCAAAACGAACATTAACAATATAATTGTGTAACAGACACAGAAGTTTTAAATTGAATACAAGGAAAATTTGTCTATCAAAGGAGAATCATAAATTACTGGCTTGGCGGCCAACTACAAACAAAATTAGTCAGCCACTCAAAACAAGGCATTTATGGATCCAGTAGCAAAAGTCAAAACAAGTTTACATGCCATTCAAAGGCTGACAATCTAAACTATTACAAGCTATTGGACGCTATGGAGGAGGTTGAAAATGACCGCCAAAGTCTTCATGAAGGGGGCGCATCATCTTCAGCGGTAGGCAGAATAATCTTGGCAATGATCTCCTCGGAGCAGATGTAGGGTTCATCTGCTAAGGGTTGCCTATGGACGCCCTCGCCAAAGGCGGCCTCCATCTGCTCCCAGTCAAATCTGGGATGGGAGTGGCAGACACACCTCTTAGCAGCCACCCAGCCACCGTCATACCGCTCGCCGAGAAGACCAACAAACTCCTCAGACCTCCTAAAGTCCGCCACAGCAGCTTGACGGGCTTCAGCAGCAGCAGCCTTCACAGCAGTCTCCCTCTCATCCTTGGACGCTTGGAGAGCAGTTTCCAAATTAGAGTACTTCAGCTGAAGGTCCTCTAAATCTTTGGCTTTTAAGCGCAGCTCCTCCAGCTCCTTATCAGCCTCAGCCTTGGCCTTCTTCTCAGATTCTAGACTGGTTTCCAATTGAGCAATCTGAGCAGAAAGGCCAGTCTTGTCGGCCTCCAAGCCTTGGATGGTCCCGCCAGCGCTCTCAGCCATGCGCTGGTACTCCAAATATTGAGCTATAAGCTCAACAGCAGAGTTCCCGGCCTAGAAGCATAACACAAAAAAAAGAGTTTAAAAAAAAAAAAAAAAAAAAGAAAGAGAGAAAGAAAAATGCACGTACTTACCACGACAAGGTTGTGAGCTAACTGAGCAGCGGGCGCCACCAACTTATCTGCCGGACGGTCGAAAGGCAGTTGGAGTCCTTTCAGAAGGCGGTACCCCAAAGTACCACCATTAGCTGGGATGTCCGCAAAAATGGACTCATCCTCCCTCACGTCCAGATTTGGCCTGAAAAGTTGGCCAGCAGTTGAAGGAGGATGGAAGAGAGCAGCTTTCACGGACGCGCAAAGAGGGACGACATTAGTCTTAATCCACTCTTGGGCCCGACAGTAGATTCCCGGACCTAAGTCCGAGAGAAAGCTTGGCCGGCTCAGAAGCTCATACACCTTCTGGCGGGTGGAGGAGCTAGATCCAAAGGCAGTCCCGGGAATGCGAAGAAGGGAAGAAGGAGACAATTGAACCTCCGGCATCGGTTCCCGGGCAGGAGAGGTAGGAAGCCCTTGGTTCCCAGTCACGGTCACGTCTGCAGAATTAACTTCCACAGACTGACGTTTGTGAGGAACTTCAACCTCAGGATCCCTGGGGCGGCGACGCGAAGTGGTGCTACCACCTCGGTTAATGGGAACCTGGATGGCAGAGCGTGATGGAGTCGGCTCACCCCGGCCGCGAGCACGACCCGGTGTACGACCGGCACGGCGGACAGTCCGTCCAGCTCGGCCACCCCGTCCAGCATTCCGGTCAGCGCCTCGCGGACCACCAGTTAAACCGTGAACGGTATCATGGTCGAAAACGGGCTCTTCAAGGATGTTAGACATTGGACGTAACTGATCGTCTAATCCCAACTCTTCCAAATCTAAGCTGATGTCACCTGCAAATACAAAAAAAAGTGTAAACCAATTAGTACGTCAGTACGCAAAAAGAAATAAAAGCAAAAAAGAATTCCAAGTACCATGTCAGACCAGGAATAACACTACACACCTTCTGGATGAGTCCGGCATAGAAAGACGGCAGAGAGCGGTCCGTTACCCAGAATGTATTTGGCATGAGGAAGCCAAGTACGGGGAGCTTTTATTTCAGTCTCTTCTCCCTCAACAACCATATCCACAGTGCCAAAGTATTTTACAGCCTTCTTCTCAGCCTCGGATAGATCATATTTGGGAATATCGTCCATTCGAGGATAAGGTTTGGTGAAATGGCGGCGAAGAAATCGTCCGGGACCTTAAGCCAGTAGAAGGCTCCCTGCCAGCTCTCCAGGCCACTCATTTTTGGATAAACGGTCATTTTATCCTTGGCCGTCATCAGAGACCACCATCCTCTCTCCGCAGAGCCATTTCGTCTCAGCCAATGTAGGTGACGGAACAAGTTTAAGGTCTCAGGAAAGCCCAAGTAGCGGCAGACCCAGATGTAAGCAATTATATTCCTCACGGCCAGTGGAGTCAGCTGGGCAAGGCAGACATTAAAGGCCTGCAAGATCTTCACAACACTAAGTCCATGGGAAATCGCAACCCAAACTCCAGATGATGGGCGTATATGGCTACATGCCCTGCCGGGCAATCAACTACTCTGGCTCCCTCAGCTGGGATCACTAGGTTGTACTCAGGAGGAAAACCATACAACTCCTTCGCCACCTTACAATATTCTAACTCCAAAGCTGCAGACCGCCAACCCTTACAAATAACAGTGGTTTTGGGTCCGTGACTATAGTCGGGAGGCAACCATATCCCAGAATGAAGAACATCATCGCGGACAGGAATGGGCTCAGGACGAGAAGGGGAAGGCATACTGGAGCTTTCACCTGTGTCAATCTGGCGGGGATGAAAACCTTGATCCCGGTCGGAGGTAGAGGGAGGAGCATCAGTATCCATGCTGGTGATTGAGTCGCTATCAGAACCTAAATTGACAACAGGAGGGTGAGAGGTATGAGAAGGAGTTGGATCTCGGCCAAGACGGTCAAAGACACTGGGATCGGTTATGACGCCAGCATCCGCTAAACTCTCCAACCAGGCATGCTCTCTCAAGGGTTGAACGTCCAGACCGGGAACAGCATCAGGGGGAGGTGCCTAAGAGTCCTACGGGCTAGAATTTGGTGTCTCAATTCTTTAAGTGTCTGATTGTCCCCACTCATCCTAGCGGTCAAGAACTGAGTGGTCAAGTTGGCCAGTTCGGGAGAAGAACGGTCGTTTAAAAACTTAGATCTAAGCTCTTTCTCCCGGTCAGAAGTAAGAGGAAGGTCGGCCAAGAGGCAAGTCCTCCCATCCGGGGGGCTAGAATATGATGAGCTGGGCCCGCCATGAAAGGAAGGGGAAGATGGCTCACTCTCAGTCATAAAGTTAGTTCCTAAAGAGTTCTGACTATCTGACTGGTCCGACATGATTTCAAGTAAGAAAAATAAAAACGAAAAAAGAAAAGAAAAACTAAAAGGTAAGAGGTACCTGGACAGAGACACACGTGAAAGCTAAAAACGCCCCGAAAAACCGCTTCTCAGGCAAAAGTTCGCCGGAAAAAATGTCGCAACAACGATGAAGAAATTCCCACAGAGCAAACCCAGAAACACAGCCAAAAAAGCAAACTTTTCCGGAAATTGTGAAGAGGGGGAAGAAAGCAACAAACTTTGATAATTTCGAAGCAAAAGAAACAATCTAGAGCCAGGAAACAGTGAGTTCAAAGTTCGCAAGAAAATGGAGAAAACCAGAGAAGAGTACGAAGGAAGGAGAAGAAGTTGAGTAAAAGTGGAAATAAAAAGGGATTTTGCTTTTAAATACCGAAATAAGAGGCCAGGATTAAAACCGTATCAACTGCCTCTACGGATTCATGACAAATGTCGCTTGCGCAGCATACCCTAAAGTCCAAAAAGGAAAAAACGAGCGGGATTCCAGAGTTAAGTAATGATTACACTTTTTCAAAAACCAACGACTCACCCCAGATTGACACGTGGAAATAAGAAAAAAACCAATCAGCAGAGGAACCCTAATTCATCCACGCCACCAAGTTAGAACATCCATGACGGTCACGATCGTCAAAGATGCTGGGGGGTTAGTTGTATGGGTATGACCCAAGTTTGCTAGCGGACATTACCTATTGGCCGGGAGCAAACCTAAGTGACGTGGGCTCGCAAAAGGGAAACAAACCCTAATTCATCCTGCTGGCCGAGACTGCCGTCACGATCATAGAAAACGACAAAGCAAAGGGAATCTTCCCTTCTGACAGATTAATCACAACAGTACAAGTGTCACAAGATTGCACGCCCTGTCAGGTGAATAGTACGCCTATAAATAGCCATCCAGTACTATTCCTGCAGGTATATTCTCTCATACTAAAAATAGCCTATCTCTCTCTCTAAGCTATCTCTCTCTCTAGAATTCTCTTAAGCATTTAGCTGACTTGAGCGTCGGAGGGGTTTCCTCGAAACACCCCCGAGGGTAGCTCACGTTTGTCATTGTTGCAGATCCCTCACGGACATCCATCTCTTGTCGGACAACTCTCAAAGGGTCCGGCACCGTTTTCGATACCGAAACAGCTTCCAATCAGACATTCCAAGCTTAGAGCGGCAATAATTGATGTCATGTACATTCTCCATGGAAAGCACCACTACCATATATTGCTTGTACACATGATAAACTATCAAACTGAACTTCTAAAGCACTTATTTTCAGCTCACAAGCTAATTCTAACCCTTTAATTTTTTTGTCCTGATAATTTGTAAGCATTTCGTTAATGAGGCGAGTAAGCGCCCAGCTTAAACCAACATAAACAAGGGTTCTAGGCCATTAGAAACAGAGGAAGCCGCATCATACATCTGAACAAAAATAAGCTACAGGCATTTGATACATGGGAAGCTAATAGGACTTCAGTCTTGCTTTACTCATGCAGAAGAATTAGAACCATGCAATAAACTCATCATGCCTAGTAAACCCTTGCTTGGCTAAAGAGTCAGCCACAACATTAGATTCCCGCCCTTTGTAGATGATTTCAGGACCATGGTCATTGCTCATAGCGAATTTTATGAAAATTGATTATGAAGTTGAGGTTCCAATGTCCATTAGCACCACCGTTGCGCAATAGGACTGCATTAGCCGAGTCCGACTCTACAATGAGTTTGCTATTTTTAACAGTGCCAATAGACATTGAGATTTTTAGCTTCCTTTAAATAGCATGGATTTCAGCAGGGTTTATTTTCATGAAAGAGATCGGGCTCGAGAACAAGTAAATAAAATCTCCATGATGATTCCTTTGATCCCCTCCGATTGCTGATTTGGTTTCTGTTATGACAGACGTGAATAAAAACAAATAAAGAATGCAAAACAATGAAAAACAGACAACAAATTTACGTGTTCACCAATTTCACTACGTCCACGGCAGAGAGAGAATATTTTATGATATGAGGAAAACCAGATTACAGAGGCAATCAGACTAAAATTCGTAGTCTAAACAATTAGGTATAATAACCTATTTATACTCCCGTCAGAAAAACACGTTTCCGCGTTTACCGGGCGCCTACCGATCGGGTTTGGCGCCATCCGCCCGATCGGGCGGTATTTTTTCAATTCCCAGATTTGTTGCGCGCCCGGTCGGGCGAGACTCTCCCAGTCGTAATTCGCGAGCTCGCCCGATCAGGCGACCTGGCCTGATTACATGGGGCGACTTCCCGAAAACTGTTGTTCTCAAATTCGTCCCGGGGCCGATCGGGCGGCCTCGCCTGACCCGATCAGGCGGTACTCCAAAACACCCCTTTGACGCATTTCTTCGAACACATTCAAGGAACTATTCTTACAAATCTCCACCTTTACTTGAATCCTCTCACAATAACCAGAAGACCAGATGCATTGATCACAACACTCAGAAACTCCCTACACCAGATTTGTCCCAAAAGACAATTAGACTAGATTAGTCCTTAAGGACCCCAAAATTGCCCCAAAAGGGCAACTAACAATCACAAATATTGATTAAGTCCAAACAATGCTGAAACTTACTCTACGGAACCGGCTTGGGGAACATATCAACAGGATTATCAGCAGTTCCTACCTTCTTCACCTTAATCCTTGTCTCACTTCTCAGAAAATGATACCTGACATCAATGTGTTTAGTCCTCTCATGATGGACTTGGTCCTTGGCCAAACATATCGCACTTAAGCTGTCGCAATACACAGTTGCCTGATCATGATGTAGACCCAAATCAGTGATTAACCCCTTTAACCAGATTCCCTCCTTAGCTGCTTCTGTCAAATGCCATATACTTTGCCTCAGTAGTAGACAAAGTTACACTAGGCTGCAAAGTTGCTTTCCAACTTACCACAAAACCACCAAGAGTGAACACATAACCAGTCATAGATCTTCTACCATCCACATCTCCAGCATAATCAGAATCAGAATATCCTGCAACTAAACATGCCATATCACCTCCATAGATGAGACCAATATCTGACATACCTCTAAGACACCGAAAGATCCTCTTGACTGCCTGCCAATGCTCCTTACTAGGATCACTCATGAACCTACTAACCACACTGACTGCATGTGCAAGATCCGGCCTAGTGCAAACCATAGCATACATCAAGCTCCCTACTGCACTAGCATAAGGAGTCCGACTCATGTACTCCTTCTCCTCAGCAGACTTAGGTGCAAAAGCTACAGACAAGTGACTATTTGAAGCACTTGGAGTATCTATAGTTTTTGCTGTTGACATGCCAAACCTTGACAATATCTTCTCAATATAACTTTTCTTTGACAAGAAAAGCTTCTTCTGAGCCCTCTCCCTATAAATATCCATACCCAAAATCTTCCTTACTGCAACCAAATCCTTCATCTCAAATTCAGCACTGAGAAGTTCCTTCAATCTCTGAACATCTGACTTCACTAGTAGAAAAAAGACGATTTGCGTCCCCCCATGTGCGTCGCACTAAAACGGAAATGACGCAAAAAGTGAATTTGCGTCGCATGGGAGCCAGAGTGCGACGCAAAACGACTGCTCACAAAAATGTCGAGGCCCTATCTGCGTCGCACGTCATGAAGGTGCGTTGCAAAAAGTGGATTTGTGTCGGACGAAGAAATCCATGCGAAGCAGATGTGTTGGGCTTAAAATAAAAAAAAAATTGATAGTGCGTCGCATGGGCTGGAGTGCGACGTAGATAGGCTCCCAGCATATAAAAGGCCCACTTTGCGTCTCTAACCCTAGATCCCGCCCACTCCTTCACTTTCTCACTCCATTTCGGCCGTTCTCTCAGCCTTCACTCCTTCCATTTTCTCACTCTCATCAGCCTTCACTCTCTAACCCTAGATCCCGCTCCCTCCCTCCTAAAAACTTTAATCTCCTTTCTCCCTCCTAATTCTTCAGTCTCATCGCCGCACTCATCAGTTTCAGGTTCGTTCGTTTGTCCTCATCGCCGCACTCATCAATTTCGTCGCACTCTTTTCTCTCTCCTCATCGTCGCGATTGTTGCTGTACGTTCGTTGTTCTGTTCCAGAAAATTTTCTACACAACCCCACCGTTGATGGTTATGTTCATCAAAATTTTTGTTGCTGTTTTCAGATCTATGTACACAGAGATATTTTCAGATGTCATCGACGAAATTTTTTCGCTCATTCTCAGGTTTTTAGGATTTTTAGTTGTTGTATTACATTAACTCTTAAGAGATTTGTTTTTTAGGATTTTTCGCTCAATTCATCGATGTATTTTCACGTTTTTTCAGATTTACACGCTTCTTTTCTCAATTTCTTTGTTGTTTTTTATTCTTCATTTTGTACATATTTATTCGAATTTTGAATTGTATTCGCTTATGTTATTTAATCTGTTGTACATTCGTTATTTTTGCCTTTTAGAATTGATGATGTTGGGTTGTTTGTTGTATTTGTGTTCACTTTGTTTTCATCTGTAGTATAACTTTGAAAATCATAGTTTTATAACTTAACAACACAAGAGTAATTCCAACTTTAATTCATAACCTTCCTTTATTTGTTGAACCAAGTCAACAACCAACCAACCTTTCATAGGTATAATAATCCACTTACTAGATAAGGTTCTCGGTCCTTATAAAGTAATTTAATAATCCAAAGAAAACAACATGATTCAATCATGATCCAAACCAATATACTACTATGATTTTCCAACTCATAAAACCCTGAAAATCCATGCTTTGATAATGAAATTCTCAATTCAACTGATAAGTAAATCTGAATTTTTATTACTTCATTACATAAATTATATAATCTTAGATTCACATTTAAATCATCAAACTATAACTTTTAAACATAATCATATTTTAAAAAAACCCTTAAAAATACAAACTTTGCATTAAAATAACTCGAGGAGGAAGAAAATTACCAAAGCAAAGGAGAGGAGGGAAAACAGATGCTGGCGGTGAGGAGGAGCAACAACGACGATATCACAGTTGTCGGCTGACAGTGGCCGGTCGGCGGCTGTGAACCACGAAGAGGAGGAGTGAAGGCCGAATAGGAGAAGAGAGAGAAAAAGAAAAGAGAAAGAGGACAAAGGAGGAAGGGAAAAGGAGGAGAGAGAAAATAATGTGTGGGAATTTGGATTTTTTTGGGGGTTTATATAGGTTCCTCTTTTGGGTTTAGGAAAAAGTGATTGGGCTAAATGTATTATTTAATATATGATGAATTGAGTGGTTGTGTTTCTCATACTCAATTAAAATCCTTTTCACAACCCAAAAAGTGTTTTAGCCTTTTCAAATATATATATTGTAAAGTATGACAAGATAAAATATTTGACTTTCTTAAATCATTAAAATAATTACTTTGACTTTCAAATAAACAATCTTGAAAGAAATAAATCATTTAAATACTAAAATATACTTAATTATATATAAATACAAATTAATATATATTTGTTAAAATTCATAAATTTACATGGGATTACAGTTTCAGGAATCTTCAAGGATGCATCTATGTTCCATTTGAACATAGTAGGAGGAGAAGGAGACCCAATCTGCTTAGATAGTAAAGATGGGGCTTTACGCAGCTTTGGTACTAAAGGCTCCCAGTTGAGGCACATTGGATGACAAAGGATGTCATTGGATGACGAAGGATGTCATTGGATGTATAAGGGAATGAGTCTCTCCATCTTTTGATCCACTAGCTAATTCGGAGGAGAACAAGCTCTTGAAGATGAAAAATAAATTCTAACTCTTTAGGTGATCATGAACCGGGACGGGTTGGGCTCTGGCAAAAAACGTGGCCCTTTTCGGGACAAAGCCGCAGCCCGGGCCAGGCCAAGACCTGGGCCAAAAAATCCGAGCTAAAGACCATTATTTCGGGTCGAATCTAGCGGGCTTTTCGGGCCATTCTTGGGCTTGGTGGAAATTTAACCTATTTTTTCAAATCTAGGTTGCCTGAACCCCGAAATTTTTCCCAAAAAATTGGGCCAGGTCCGACCGTGAGCCAAAAAGGTATGTCCAAAACCCGTCTATTTTTGAAGCGGGACGGGCTCACCTTAATTACCTCTAATTAATGCCATTACCTCTGCTTTGAAAGCCACACATTGCCCTTAAATGGACCAAATTGTTATAGATAATGGTTGAGATTTTCAATCTATTAAATGAAGTGGGTAAACTCATAGTTAGGTGAGTTGGGTTGAAGTTGGAATTTCCAACCTTGAATTGACATGTTTAAACCTGGTTAACTCATTTATGTTAATACATACTTAAATGTCTTATTGATAAATATGAATTTAAATTTATAAGTCTTTTCATGCCTCGTTTTTTTATTGTAGGTAGTTTATCACATAAAGTGTATTTCATAAGGTAACTTATCGCAATTTTTCCTAGAAAAGTTAATTTTAAAGATACATATAGATTAATTTTTAGGAAAAAATATGAACTAGAAATAATCTATATTAATTATTGTACAAGTGTGGGAAATAATTGTGTTAACCTGTTGTAGGTTAACCTGGCATTCAATATATATAGTGTTTATAATACAGACCTATGACTATGAAAGTACCCTTCTACCCTTTACAATATAATATTATCCCTTTACGTATAATATTATCCAATACACCCCCTCAATCTTTACGGGGTGAAACAACGGATAGATTGGTACGATGTTTAGTAAATAAGTCAGTAGATAGGCCTTTAGTAAAGATGTCTGCAACCTGAGACTGTGTAGGAACATGTCGAACAATAAGACCTCCATTGGTAACCATTTCTCGAACAAAGTGATAGTCAACATCGATATGTTTGCTATGATCATGATGAACTGGATTAGCAGTGAGATAAGTAGCAGAGACATTGTCGCAATAGACAATCACAGGACGATGGAGAAAATGGCCAATGTCAGCAAGAAGTTGCTTGAGCCAAATGGTTTCTGCAGCTGTGTAGGCAACTGCCCTGTATTCAGCTTCAGTGGAGGATTTGGAGACAGTAGGTTGCTTTTTAGAACGCCAGGAAATTAAATTCTTCCCAAGAAAAACAGCATAGCCAGTAGTATAGAACGTCGTGTGTCAGGACATCCTGCCCAATCTGCATCAGAATAGGCAATAATAATAGTAGGAGAGCTGCTGCTGTATAAATACAGCCCATAATCCAAAGTGCCCTGCAGATATCTGAAAATTCTTTTCACAGCATGAAGGTGAGTAGTACGAGGAGCATGCATAAATTGGGACACCATATTAACAGCATAAGCAATATCAGGACGAGTCATAGTTAAATACTGCAATGCACCAACCATACTACGATAATCTGTGGGATCAGCAAGAAGTTCTCCATCAAGCAGAGACAGTGTTACTCTAGAGACAACAGGAGTGGTAACTGATTTAACAGTATGAAGATGGAATTTACGAAGTAAATCAGAAACATACTTATGTTGAGATAAAAATAAACCAGAGGGAGTACGCACAACCTGTACACCTAAGAAATAATGAAGATCCCCTAAATCCTTCATAGCAAATTGAGAAGAAAGAACAGAGATGAATTTGGCAACAAGAGGAGGACTACTACCAGTAAGGACAATGTCATCAACATATAAGAGAAGAATAATGAGATGACCACGATATTTGAGAGTGAACATAGAAGTTTCACAACTGCTGCACTTGAAACCAATAGATAAAAGGAAGTTGCTAAACCGGGAGAACCAGGCCCTAGGAGCCTGTTTTAAACCATAAATGGACTTTCTGAGACGACAAATATGAGTAGGTTTAGATGGATGAATAAAACCCGGAGCTTGACGCATATAAACCTCTTCATTAAGAAAACCATGAAGAAATGCATTTTTGACATCTAACTGACGAATAGACCATTTAAGAGAAACTGCAATAGTAAGAACCAAGCGAACAGTAGTAGGTTTAACAACAGGACTAAAGGTTTCAAAGTAATCAATACCTGCCTGCTGATGATTGCCAAAAACAACAAGTCTGGCTTTGAACCGCTCCACAGAACCGTCAGAATGATATTTAATCTTGTAAACCCACTTACAACCAAGTAAATTCTTATCATAGTTGCGAGGTACCAACTCCCATGTGTCATTTTTAATCAAAGCATTATATTCATCTAACATAGCTTGACGCCAACGTGAGTCTTTAGACGCTTGTTTAAAATTAGTAGGTTCAGACTCTACAATTTCAGTGTTTGATTCATTAAGACACGAGGCTTAGACACACCATCTTTAAGACGAGTAACCAGGGATGGTTGTTAGCAACAGATAAAGACGACGAAGGAGGCAAGGGAGAGGTGGAGACAGGACTGACCAGAGGTGACGAGATAGCAGGCGGACTAGCCGGTCTCGACGAGAGAGGCGAGGGAGACCCAACAGGAGACGGGGACACAGCTGAGAGCCTGTCGTCGAGAGAAGGCACACTCAGCGACCTAGGCGAGGCTGGACTAGGAGCAGCACGTGGCGCCTCGAAGCCAGCTTGCGCTGGGGAGTCAGCGGTGCAGCCAGCGGTGCAGCCAGCAGTGCGCACGGCCGAGGCCACTAGAGGCGAGGGAGACGGGCTCGCAAGTGGAGGGGAGGGAGGCGCAGGGCCGGGCAAAACCGAAGACGCAGAAGACACATCAGCGACATTAGTTAAGGGCCAGTCAAAGGTGAGGACTAAGGGTGAGGTGTAAGGCATACTAGGCACAGGACCAACCAAAGCACGATACGGAAATTTATGTTCATGAAATAGGACATGACGACTAGTGTAGACTTTCTTGGTAGTAGGATCAAAACATCGATACCCTTTATATTCCAATGCATATCCAATATAAACACAAGTTTTAGATTTAGGTTGCAGTTTGTGATTTTTAGAGTTCAGAAACAAAGGAAAGCATTCACATCCAAATGTTTTCAAAAATTGATATGAAGGAGGACGATGAAATAATTTTTCAAAAGGAGAAACACCCCCTAAAACCGAGCTAGGTAATCGATTTATAGTGTAAGTGGCAGTATATGATGCATCAACCCAAAATTCTGCAGGAAAGTCAGAATGAATAATCATAGTACGAGCCATTTCAATGATATGACGATGTTTGCGTTCTGCAACACCGTTTTGAGCTGGAGTATGGGGGCAAGATTTTTGAAAAATAATACCATTGTCAGAAAAATGTTGTAGAAGAGGAGAATTGTCAAATTCCCTTCCTCCATCACTTTGAAATATTTTAATTTTGCAATTAAAAAGATTTTCAACCATCTTTTGAAACATAAGGAATTTTGAATAAGCTTCCGATTTTCAACGTAAAGGATAATTCCAGGAATAGCGTGAAAAATCATCAACAAACACAACATAATAGCGAAATAATTGATTTGACAAAACAGGAGATTGCCAAATATCACTATGAATTTTATATAATGGATAGGTAGAAATATGTTCAACAGAATCAAAAGGTAAATGATGTATTTTCCCTAACTTACATCCTACACAATCATCATGAAACTTAGAGGTACATGTGATGTATTTATTTGAACATAATTTTCCTATAATGCTAGAAGATGTATGACCCAGACGAGCATGCCACACGTCACCCGACTCCTTAGTGGCTAGGAAAGCGGGAACAGAAGGCTCAGGAGGGACAATGCTGGGCTGTAGAGGTAGACACCTTGCTTACTGGTTCCCTGAAGCAGAACTTCCCCCGTTATCTGGTCCTTAACATAAACAGATTTTTTTATCAAAACTCACAACACAATCATTTTCATGACACAACTTGTTAACTGATAATAAATTATGTTTTAAATTAGGGACATGACAGACAGATGATAAACGGAGGGGACGACTTGCAGTTTGTAAAGTTAAATTTCCAGTACTTTTAATTGGGAGTAAGGTACCATTACCAACTACAACAGAACTAGACCCAGTATAAGGAGTTTTATTAGAGAACGTACCATCCTGAGGAGTCATGTGCGATGCAGCTCCCGAATCCGGGTACCAGACTGAGTCATTGGTTTCACCACCAACAGAAAGTGCAGCTAAGGCTCGAGTGACACTTTCTGAGGAGGAGGGAACAAAGTTATGATTGAAACGTTGAGGACAGTAGGCAGCTTGGTGACCTGGAAACCAACACAAACCACATGTATCGGAAATAGGGGTAGAGGTAACATTATTACTATTCGATGAATTACTCCGATTTGAGCGTCCCCGATTACCATTGTTGTTGTTGTTTCCTCCAGAGCGATGATTATTATTGTTGCCACCATTCCAACCATTATTATTCCGAGCATTTTTGCCCCCACGATTATTATTATCACCTCGGTTTCTGTTATTTCTTCCCCGATTTCTCCCTCCAGAATTATTCTGAGAGGAGGAAGGTGAACCAGTACCAGTAGATTTAACGGCAAGTAAGGCATGATGGGATGAGGAATCAGATGCATCCTTAGAAGATTTCAATCTTTGTTCATGCAGTAGCAACTTGGGACGTAAATCATCAAAAGTTATGGGGAAAGGATAATGCAGGAGGGTAGTAACTATATGATTGTACTCAGGAGCACGATCTAAATCAAAGAGGGTATACTGCACTAAATCCTGGTTCGACACAGGACATTGAATAGCAGCTAAGGAATCATCAATCACCTTAATCTCACGTAAATATTCATCCATTGTCTGAGAATCAGTCTTTTTAATACGAGTTAACCTTCCCTTTAATTCCATAGATCGGGTCATACTAGCATGCATAAATCTAGTTTGCAATCTAGTCCAAATTTCCACAGAAGTAGATAAATCATGCACATCTACAAAAACATCCCTAGAGAGTGTGGCAAAAATCCAAGATTTTATTTGTTGATCCACACGCAAATATTCATAGAACTGATTATTAGGAACAGAAACACCATGTTCATCAAGAACAGTTGCAGGGGGAATAAGTGCAGAACCATCAACGATACCAAGCAGATTATGGGAAAGTAATAAACAAGTAATTTGGGTTTTCCACAACAAATAATCTTCAGGAGAAGAAAGAGTAATAGTTACCAAATTACTAAGATTAGGAGAAGTGAGTTGCGGGAGGGCAAATACCGATGAACTGGACGGCATGGAGTAGGCCGTAAAAAGGCCAGGAGTGATCGGAGCTGTCTAGCCGTGTGGCTGGGAGGCTAGCTGTGAAACCGGCAGAAGAGAAGGACGGCACAGCAGCAGTTGACGGCGCAGAGAGAGGCGGTTGGACACGCGACGGGGTGGCCGGAGACGAGCCAATGTGGTGCAGGCCGGAGGAAAACTCGACGGCGCGCGCTGAGAGAAGAGCAGCAGACCACGGGTTGGGCAAAGAAGGCGTCGGAGAAGGCATGGAGATGCCGGCAGAGGGTTGGACTGCAGTCGCCGGCGAGTACGGGCCGGTGGTCGGCGGCGCAAAAGGCTGTGTGAGATCAGCACTAGCAGCGGAAGAAAGGATCGAAGGATCCATGGCAGAGAAGAGAAAAAATAACGGTTGAAAAAAAAACGAGAGTTTGAGGTTTTTGTTTTTTTTTTTTCTTTAGAAAATCTCTGTCTGTGATACCATGTACAAGTGTGGAAAATAATTGTGTTAACCTGTTGTAGGTTAACCTGGCATTCAATATATATAGTGTATATAATACAGACCTATAACTATGAAAGTACCCTTCTACCCTTTACAATATAATATTATCACTTTACATATAATATTATCCAATAATTATGTAACTTTTTGAAGGTGAACTAGAAGCAATGCATGAATTTATCTAACAATAACAATATTGTACCATCTACGTATAATTATTATGAGAATACCAAACATAAAAGGAAAACTCAAATTCAAATGCATACCTTGATAACTTGATGTCACGACTCACGAAGGTAGAGAGAGGGAGTCGAGGAGATGCGGGCTAGGCTTCTCAATTTAAAGTCCACGTATATTAGTCGACAACATAATGATAACTTTATTGAGCTTAATATTCAACCCAAATAAAGTAATGGGTTGAGAGACTTAATTATTTTTGGGCCTACTAGTATGAAGGGTAAGGCCCCTCTAGAAATTCGCACCAATTACTTTGTTTCGGAATCATTTTAACTACCTTAACGGCCAGTTTGGTAGTCGTTAATGAATTGCGGTAATGGGAATGAATTTTAAGTGTAATTTTATTATGGAAGCACCCTTAAAATCTCCATGGGGAGGTATTTTTTCTCCATGAGCAAGCAATCTCACCCATAAACTTGTGTTTTGTCTCGAAGAGGAAGCAGTTTTCATTATCACTCATTACCACCTACAAGGTGGTATTGGATGGGAATGAAAATTCAAAAAGGAAAGTGGACATTTTAGGATAAATTAGCATTACCATGGGAATGGACAATTATATTTTTCACAAATTTACACACAAATTCATTCTCATTACCACCATTTATGACCAAACTACCAAACGAGCCGTAAATGATAAGGTGTTAACATATTTTAGGTGCTAAAATGATTAGTAGTGTTTGGGGAGTATCTAAAATAAAATTTCAGGTGGCTAAAATGACTTAAATGATAATTTAAAAAATTTACCTTTTCAAAATCAGGTGACTGAGATTTTGGTAAATCTTTAGCACCTAAAATATGTTAGCACCTTATCATTTAAGGTAGCTAAAATGCTTCCCCAAACAGAGCCAATAACTAATTTTGCTAAAATAATTTATCAACTTAGTCAACTAATTTTGCCCAACAGTTAAACTAATAAGTTTTTCCATAATAAAAAAAAAGAACCTTATCAATTTCAGCTTTATTTCAGTTAACTTTTCAGTTTCAGTTTATTTTCTGCTAATAATGCCAAACAGAGCCATAAACTGAAAAAGTGAGAGAAAGACACTAAATAGTGGTTAACATATTTAAAAAAGGATGATATGGATGAAAAAAGAAGAGAAAGTAGACGAGACATGTTAACAAAAATAAAAAAATAGTAATAGTGTGTAATAAATAAAAAAAGACTAAAAATGAGTATGTAGTTGAAAGAAACTGAGGGAGTATCAATAATGAATACAATTGTTATTTTTTGGATAACAATACATAATTTTCCATATAAAAAATCAATTGTCACACTGGAACTTCTACATTTAAGTTTATGCCACTAGATTCATTTTGAAAACAATTTAAAGTAACTTTTCGTTCATGATAATATAGTGAATCATATATAGTTAGATCAAACTTATTTTGGTAGAACATAGATTCAAAGCTTCATACAATATATGAATAATACAAAATAGACATCATATTTACATAAATTACTATCACAAATATATGAATAATACAAAATAAACATCATATTTACATAAATTACTATCACAAATAAATTACAGATAACTAATACAACCAAATAGCTAGGCTTTTAATATAAAACAAAACCAGTAAAAATGTATATGATAAATTTAACATATAAAAGCACATATAAGTTTTAACCATCTACCTTTCTTATGGTTAAGCAACTCAAAAGTGCGAGTTATGTTACTCTCGTCATCTACATCTATCATTACTAAAGGTTGTGAATCATAGTCTATCAGACATGTGTCGTTCTTGTTTCTTTGAAGAGCCTCACTCCTCTTTAATCTCACACAATTTAGGAAGTTTCGCTAAAGTTTGAATCTATACCCTTAAGTATGGATGAAAGAGACTTACTCACCAATCTACTACAATCTTATTACTCTTATCAGGAATAAAAATAATTTACAAAAACAGTAAGAAAAAATCTAATTGGTTCTTGGATTAATTTAGAATACAAATTTCTTAGTGTAGTCCCGATCAATTTCTTTTATTAGGAGATAATTTGTTAGGTGTGTGATCGATGAGAGAACCGGATATCCACTCCAAGGCATGGAAACTACGCTTTCCTATTAGTTTAATTTCGCCCCTCTAGGATCACCGGGTTACCACGAAATAACTAATGAGATACAATGGAGAAAAACAATCCACTTAGATGATCTTCTAAGTGAATCAACAAGAACTTGTGTTTTGTGTTTGTGAAGCACACTCAAGAGAAGATTGCAAGGTTTCTCTTAAGCAAAGCAAGAAATGTTTGAGAGTATAGAAAATCTGATTTTTCTTCTAACCTCTCACTCATAGGAATCCCAAGGTTTATATAGGAAAAATAAACCTTTCATTGACTAGAGTAGTTAAACACATAACCCCCATTTTAATCACCCATCAAAGGCCTTTAATCTACTGATTTAAGGACCTTAAAGGTCATTAAAATGAGACCATAACATCACAACGGACATAAAACCATCAAGGCATCTTTTCGCATTCCAAGGCAGAAGACACGTCGCGACTCGCGAAGAAGCTCGCGAGTCGCGAGGCGCTGGTCGCGACTCGCGGCCAGTCTTCTGTCTCCCTTGGTTTATCAATGCGTTTTGCCATTTGATGCACTCTAGCCTTTTGCCTACTAGACCTCCTCCTCTTCTAATACATACCCATATGAGTTTCAAACCCATTACCCTATAAATGTTCCAACAATCCTCCTCCCATTTATAGGGTAATGTTGAAAAGTTTTTCAACTTGCTATAAATCGCAAACACACATGTTCATGCATCATGGAAATATCTAACGATTGAATTTCCATTTAGTAAAAGTAATCTTTACAATAATTTAGATCATAATGATAGACAAAGCTTTGAATCATATAACCATTACAAATTATTGAAGTTACTAATACACACAAACATAAACTAGGTTCTTAAAACCTCCGACACCTATGAAGCCTTGGTGTCCATATCCATTCATAAGCATTCCAAGTCAAGCCTTAGACTTGATGAAGCGGCCAAACTTCTAGCTTACATAGGTAAATCTTTCCGGACATGCTCCTACAATTGAGCACCTTATCAAAGATTTATTAAGAATAAAATTCAACCTCTTTATCATTGTAGCAACAAGCACTAACCTCGGGATGTATTAAACAAGTGCTCCCAACCTCTTAGAGAAGTACTATCCTCCTTGAATTTGAGATCTAACGTTGTATTAGACATCAAATAGAGTTTTCCTTCACCATAGGTTGATCAATAGGCTTAAGACCCATCCCTTTGTTCATTTTGTTCACTAGTTCCCTTGACAACGGTTTTGTAAACGTATCCGCCAAGTTCAAACTAGACCGAAAAAATTAATAGTTATACAACTATTCCTTATCATTTCCCGCACATAGCTATGTCTAACTCCAATGTGCCTTGACTTGCCATTGTAGACTTCACTATATGCTTTAGCTATGGTTGATGCACTATCACAATGGATAGCAAGAGGTGACATAGGTTTCACCCATAAGTCCACCTCACTCAACACATTCCTTAGCCATTCCGCTTCTTGGCAACAAGAAGCCAAAGCAATGAATTCCGATGCCATAGTGGAATCCGTTATACATGTTTGCTTCTTGGAGCCCATGAAATGGCACCTCCTCCAAGAAGAAACACCCAACCACTAGTGGATGAATAATCTTCCTTATTCGAAATCCAACTAGCATCCGAGTAACCTTCTAAGATAGAAGGTTCTCTATTGTATGTTATGACATAATCCAAGGTCTTATTCAAGTACCTTAACACTCTTCTCAATGCTTGCCAATGCAACATACTAGGATTACTAGTATACCTACTGAGCTTGCCAATAGCAAAGGCTATATCCGGCCGAGTGCTAGTCATAGCATACATCAAGCTTCCAATTAAGCTTGCATACTCCAATTGTGAAATTGGAGTACCACTACTCGGAACCAAGTGAATACTAGGATCCATAGGAGTAGCAAAATGAGTCGAATTTGACTCATTATACCTCTTGACCACTTTCTCAATATAATGAGATTGTGATAAAGAAAACGACCCTTTCCCTCTTATTATTCTAATACCTAGAATAACATCCGCTTCACCCAAATCTTTCATGGAGAAGCTAGAGGAAAGGAAGACTTTGGTCTTTTCCACTTGTTCCAAATCAGTCCCAAAAATAAGCATATCATCAACATATAAGCAAATTATAACTCCTTTACCGTTATTATCAAATTTGCTATATACACACTTATCGGACTGATTTATTTTGAACCCACTAGACAACACAACTTCATCAAATTTTTGATGCCATTGCTTAGGTGCTTGTTTAAGACCATACAAAGATCTAACTAATTTGCAAACTTTAGTTTCTTGACCTTTAACCACAAACCCTTCAGGTTGATTCATGTACACTTCCTCCTCCAATTCACCATTAAGAAAAGCAGTTTTTACATCCATTTGGTGAATTACTAGACCATGAATCGCAGCTAATGCTATCAATAGTCTAATAGTAGCTATTCTAGCTACTGGAGCATAAGTATCAAAGTAATCGATACCATATCTTTGCCTAAAACCTTGGACCACTAACCGGGCCTTATGTTTTAGTATGGTTCCATCGATTTTCTTTTTCCTTACAAAAATCCATTTACAACCTAGGGGTTTGCAACCGGGAGGTAAATTAGCTAAAATCCAAGTGTGATTACCCATTATAGAATCCATTTCATCATTCACTGCCTCTTTCCAGAAAGCAGAATCATGAGACTTCATAGCCTCATCAAAGGACCTAGGATCCTCCTCCATATTGTAACAATATGAAATTTGAGTCGAAATTGACTCCCTTGACCCTTCAACTAAATATAGTTGAAAATCCGGTCCAAAAGATTTCTCTTTTCTAATTCTTTACTTTTCCTAATTTCCGGTGTTGTAGTATCATGATCATTGAAATGTCATCTACAACATTGGAACTAGTACTAGGTATCATGTCCTTTGGTCTTGGAATCGATGAGAATCTAGTCTCATCAAATATTGCATCCCTTGACTCTATCACGGAGTGAATAGAGACAAAGTCATTGGGCTCAATGACATAAAACCTATAGGCTTTGCTATGTACCGCATAGCCTATAAAAATGCAATCAATTCCTTTTTCACCTAAAGTTTTCCTTTTAGGTTCCGTCAATTTGACAATTGCCCTACAACCCATACCTTAAGGTAATTGAGATTAGGCTTTTTATTACACCAAAGTTCATAAGGGGTAGTCTTATTCCTTTTATTAGGAACTCGATTTAAAATGTAACATGCAGTTAAAATTGCATCACCCCAAAAACCGTCATTAAGACCCGAATTAGAAAGCATGGTATTAACCATTTCTTTTAGAAGGCTATTTTCCTTTCCGCTATACCATTACTTTGAGGTGAGTATGGGGCGGTTGTTTCATGAATTACACCAATGGAACTAAAATAACTTGGATTATAATATTCACCACCCCTATCCGTTCGAAGTCTTTTAATCTTTTGATTAAGTTGGAGTTCCACTTCGATTTTAAAGGTCTTAAACTTTTCTAGTGCTTCATCTTTAGTAAATAATAAATATATGTAACAAAACCTTGAAAAATCATCAATAAAAGTTACAATATATTTTTATTTCCTAAAGAAGGTGAACTATGAAAGTCACACAAGTCACTATGCACCAATTCAAGCAATACCGTTTGTCTAGTCACACTAGGATAAGGATTTTTTGTAATTTTATTTAGCAGCAAGTGTGACACTTCTCTAACTTTAAATCGAAAGGAGGTATCAACCCCATTTTAGACATGTCATATAATCTACGATAATTCACATGACATAAACGATTGTGCCATAGAGAAGAAACATCAAGCATGTAAATAGAACTAGTACCAATTTTATTATCAATACTAAATTTAAACATTCCATTACAAAAGAAACCTTGTCCAACAAAAATACCACCCTTGGAAAGTACAAATTTATCCGACTCAAAAACAACTTTAAAACCATACTTATTCAAGAGACCTCCTGACACAAGATTCTTCCTAACTTCCGGTACATACACAACATCCCGGAGAGTTAAAGTCTTTCCCGAGGTTAACAACAATTCTACTTGGCCTACCTCTAGCCTTTACCGTAGAATCATTCCCCATATACAAGATTGGACCATCATCCAAATCTTTCAAAGACTTGAAGAAATCCTTGTTATTGCACACATGTCTAGAGGCTCCCGAATCTATCCTACAAGAATCATCAACCTGCACACACATAATTTCAGAAATCATAGCAACAAAATGCATTTCTTCAATTACATTAACATGTGCATTGTTACCTTGGTTTTGAACAACACTAGGTTGTGTGTTCTTTGTCTTCTTCTTGTTGTTAGAAGGACAATCCCTCTTAAGATGAGGACCATTGCATATCCAACAAGAGAGGTCTTCCTCTTCTTGTTTGCAACATTGTTTTGTTATGTTGTTGTTGTTGTTGTTGTTGTTGTTGGATTTCTTGGTCTTACAAGACCCACCAACCTCTACCAAATTAACGGTAGTTTAGGAATACTAGGAGTAGTATCCTTAACCCCATCTTGAGCCCGGATCCCCTCTTCAATACGAAGATGAGTTCCTAATTGCTCCATGGACATGTCTTCCTTTTTATGTTTTAAAAGATGTTTTGTATCTTTCCAAGAATTTGGTAATTTGTCAATGATTGAGGCAACCGCAATTGCCTCATCCATCACCATACCATGTGATCTTATTTGGTTCAAAATATGATGAACCTCATGGAATTGCTCCATAATAGGCCGATCATTAGTCATTTTAAAAGAATTAAAATTACTAACAAGGAATTTCTTACTTGAAGCATCTTCCGAAATGTACTTGGCCTCAAGAGCATCCCAAAGTTCCTTTGCACTCTCCACATTTTGGTAGAGATCAAACAACGGGTCGGTGAGAGAGTTGAGAATATGACCACGACAAATGTAGTCATCATTCTCCCATTGATCCTCTTCCTAGTAGTCTCAAGAGGCTCTTCCTCTCCATCTTCCGGGAGTGGTGGCATAGGAGTTGATAAACATACACCACATTCAAGGCGGTCAACAAGAAGTGCATCTTCTTTTGCCACCTCCGATACCCACCCCCTCAAACTTATCCAACTTTTGGAAGTTCATAGTCATGTCCTTGAGTGATTGAGCCATATCCGAAAAGAAAGAGAAATTAAACTAATAGATTGTTAGGTGTGTGATCAATGAGAGAACCGGATATCCACTCCAAGGCACGGAAACTACGCTTTCCTATTAGTTTAATTTCGCCCCTCTAGGATCACCGGGTTAACACGAAATAACTAATGAGATACAATGGAGAGAAACAATCCACTTAGATGATCTTCTAAGTGAATCAACAAGAACTTGTGTTTTGTGTTTGTGAAGAACACTCAAGAGAAGATTGCAAGTTTTCTCTTAAGCAAGCAAGAAGTTTTGAGAGTATAGAAAATTCTGATTTTCTTCTAACCTCTCACTCATAGGAATCCCAAGGTTTAATAGGAAAAAAAACCTTTCATTGACTAGAGTAGTTAAACCCATAACCCCATTTTAATCACCCATCAAAGGCCTTTAATCTACTGATTTAAGGACCGTAAAGGTCATTAAAATGAGACCATAACATCACAACGGACATAAAACCGTCAAGGCATCTTTTCGCATTCCAAGGCAGAAGACACGTCGCGACTCACGAGTCGCGAGGCGCTGGTCGCGACCCGGGACGCCTGTCGCGACTCGCGACGAGCCACTGGTCGCGACTCGCGACGGTTGTCGCGACTCGCGGCCAGTCTTCTGTCTCCCTTGGTTTATCAATGCGTTTTGCCACTTGATGCACTCTAGCCTTTTGCCTACTAGACCTCCTCCTCTTCTAGTACATACCCATATGAGTTTCAAACCCATTACCCTATAAATGTTCCAACATAATTGGCCTGAAGACTAACCCCTGCTAGGCCTGAAGACTAACCCCTGCTAGGCTACTATTAGGATACACTAATTTCAAGGCTTAACAGTCCAAAAAACAATAGGCTTGAAGACCTATTGCCACTACAAGAGGACATATTGTTGAGATGAGGATTTCAAGTATGGGCAATACACTGAAATTCGGGGTATTACTCTACTAAGCCACCACGTCTCTCTCCCAACCAATTTTTTTTTGGCTTAGAGTCCATGTTCGTGAAGACGTTATCAACAAAACTTTTTTCTTTTTGTTTTTGGGATGGGGTCATGGGGCTACATGTTTTATAAGTGTTTCTGCTTGCCTTCTTATGTTGAGAATATTTTTTTTTTCAAGGGATTCTGTTAATTAAGAATATCTGTCCTAACTCTTTTTTGTGCTTGATTTTAATGGATCTTTGTAGCAAGATTCTCCTTAGTCTCAAAAAAGAAATAGGAAAAAACAAGCGTGTCCTTAAAAGTTGGTTCTGTAATGACAATGAAGTGTTGGATATTTAGCCTGTATCATAATTGTCAGGTGTATGTCCTCGGCGATCGTCGGCATGAATCTGAGGAGTGTGACACATTAGATTTGTGCATTTGGCACTTAGTTGATGGCACCAGGTAAAGTGGTTTCAGGGGTGGTGGAGAATATGCAGGGAAGATATAATATAAGAACAAGTATTACATGAAGTTTGGTGTATTGGTCTACTATGGACAACGTTATTATAATTTGTATTCATGTAAGAAAAAAACAGATGACTAGATATCTGAAATGGTTGTGGACTTGTGGCTACTGGCTAAACATTATGGTATGAACTTTTTAGTGGATTTACACTGTACAACTTTTGTCTCTTTTCGAAGGATAGGGACATGACAAAGTTACATAGCCCACATTTTTACCTATTAATTCCGTTTCAAATTAATTTACACACTTTACTTTGAAGGAGAATCAAGTAGAAAGTGTAAAAGTATGAGAGATAAATTAGAAAGGTTGAGATAGAAACCGAAAAGTGGAAGAGAAAAGCGAAAAAGTGGGTTGAAGTATTAATGTGGATGACATTGGTGGAAATAGATGAGAAAGTAGATACAACATGTTAGCAAAAATAGAAAAAACAACAGTGTGTAGATTAAAAAGAATACTAATAAGAAAAAGTGTGTAGATTAGTTTGAAACCGAGGTAATACTTGACAAGGGTACATAGCACTAAAAAGTAATTCGATAAAGATATTTATGGATAGACGAATACTTCAATGTATTTGCAGAATTTATATGAAAATAAAATAAGGTTTATTTCCATGCAAATATTCAATGCATATGTTTATATCTACTAAAACACAAAGTTTTAAAAAAGACGGTCTCACGTTAGTCTTAACGTGAGACATGACCAACCAAAGTGATATATACTGGACCGCGTCTCATAATTCTCACGATAATATTTTAGCGTATTAGTTAATATTTTTGGCGAATTAGTTAAGTATTTTAGCACAATAGAGAGCTGGTAATCTTTATGTAGACTCCTATTGTTTTTAGTTAACATATTCAATACATTAGTTAGTGTTGTTCTATAATTAGTTAAGATTAATTGGTCAATATTTTGATTTCTAATATAAACGAAGAAATAACTTTTTACAAATCTAAAATGTCAAATACAAAAGACAACCTGGAAAAATAACTTAAAACAACCTAGCATTTTGAGTAATTATTGTACCAATTTCAGTTTGGTTCTTGGAATTTATTTTTTTAGTCTTCTCAAAATGACTTTTCTTTCTTGCAATTCCTCTCTTTGTTTTTGAACCATACGGGTATAAAATAACCAATGTAATTGTACTTGATGAGCATCATTCTTCTACGATTGGTTTTGTAGTTAAGACTTTGTTTATAATTGCTATAGTATTTTTGTAGACTTCTTGAAGTGCCTTTCTTGCATCTTCATTATCTTGACTTTTGAGAATGAGATTATAGAACTAAATTTCTCACGATTTTATATCGCCATGGGGTTACATTGGTTTATCTATTCATTTCTCTTTTCCGCACTTTCCTCTTTACATATCTAATCCACCTTTTGCACATATACTTATTATGTAGTATTTTTGTGATTGAACGCATGTGCATGATTCTCAAGGCATGAAAATACAACAATCCCAGCAGCATAACTATTACTTCATATTATTTAACTATTACGAATAAATTAATAACTAATAACATTTAGATATTAGTTATGTTTTTCAAATAAAAAGTTAAATTTTCAAATACAAAAGTTAAGTTTTCGGCACCAAAAGTGATCTGATTTGTTTCTTCAAAGTTTTTGCAAGTGCAAGTTATCATCTAATAATGGGCAGTATATATTACCTTTTGTGATGAATATGTATCAAACTCTTCTTTTACTTCAAACATGATAAACATCTTATCATGTGAAAAACAAAGTAAGTGTATGTGGACATTATCATTGCAAACTCGTGCTCAAATATATTACTTACTTCCAAATTAAACATCCAATGTGTGTTAGTAGGTTAGTTGTATGCAGAGAAAACAATACAGGTCTTAGGGCGTCTCGATGGATTAGAGAAGAAAGAGAGAATGTTTATGTGTGATACTGAATAGGTTAATAAATGCATTATAATCTGGAATATATGATATAACTAAATACTTCAGCATTTAACTAATATACTCCAACGCTTAACAAAAATACTTCACCGCTTAACTAATTCATCTAGAAGCAATTTAAGACTAGACTAACTAATAGGTGCAAGCACTTAACTAATTCTACTGCTGGTATGATGCACACGCGTGATGTTAGTATGACATCAGCGGTCTCATGTTAACACTAACATGAGACCGTCTCTCCAAAACGGACTCAAATTCTAAACTAAAGCATCAGACCCCTTCATTTCCTTCTTTCCTTTCGTCTTTTTCGCTGCATCATGATTCATGACCACTCAAAACTAACGCCATCATCATCATCATCATCATCGTCCATCATCGACACCATCATCATCATCATCATCGTCCATCATCGATGCCATCATCATCATCATCATCGTCCATCTTCGATGGAAATCACTCTTCACCAATGATATTTCTTTTCCAGTCCAATTTCTTTTGTAATTCAAGTTTGGCCATTGATTTTGCTTTAGTAAATCACACCCTCGATCTATTTAATAAGAGTTTTAGCAGGTTTTTTTTCTTTGAATGTCCGCTCCTAGGTTGCTCATACATACTGCCTAACATTCTGTTTTTGTTGAGTTCAAACGGAGAGACCGTTCCGTTGTACAGAGGAGTGCCCGCTTCGTTCATGGCTGGGACAAAATTGACACTGGTGTTGTAGTGGAGGTGGCATAGGATGACGTTGCTAGAGTGGAGGTGGTGTTTGGTGTGGTAAAGGAATATGATGGTGTTGACAGTTGAGGGTGGTGGTGATGTAGTGTGGTGTAGGTTAAGGAATGATGTGGTGTAGGTTAGGGTGAACAAGGGAGTTGGAGTGAGTGTAGGAAAGGTGGGGTGTGGTGTAGGATAGGCAAAGGCGCGGTGAATGATAAACTGCCACTAATTTTAACTTGAAGCTTGTACACCAAAACGCCCACTTACAAGCAAAAATCAAAATACAATGGGGGAAACAACATACAAAAAATAAAAATAAATAGCTAAAAGGAAATAAAAATATAAAACTAAACACCAATCCAAGTTACTCTATCTATAAAAATACGAAAATAAAGAAAATAAATAAATTATGAAACTAAGAGCTAAAAACTATCAAAAACCACTAAATAAATAAATTAAGCTACAAAATGTAAAAAGAAAGAAATAAAGATTAAAATAGATGAAATAAATGATAATAAATTACAAATATAATCTAAAATCTACCCCTAAAAGTGACATTAATGTCATTTATTATTCTAAGTATGTTTAGATAGGGCCTTTCAAAAACAAAGTATATTTAAAAAGGGATTTTCTTATATTATGTGTTGCTGGAAATTTAAAAATGATGTTGATGATAAGTTTTTATGATTTAAATATGAGTTTTTAAGGATTTACTAGTGTAATAGTACTATAGTAGGAGGTTTTAATAATTAATTTTAATGATGGAAAAGGTTTTTAAACACTTTTAACAAGGGTTTAAAATATTTTTATATTGCTGGAAATTTATAAAGTATTGATTTGTGGTTACGTTGGTTATTTGAGGCGTAGGATTCTCTACAGGCGACTTTTAAGGTTGTGAAAGTGGCCTCTCGATTTGTCTACACAAGGTACGTACATACCTATATGTTGATTGGATTAGTATCATGTCCTAAGGATGAGAATCACATGGTATCATGTATAGAGAACTATTTTTTAGTTCGTATGTGATTTCTATTAAATCGGATTTGCATGTTTTATGCCGTTGTGTGAAGCATGTTGGTTGTGATATTGATATTATGTTTGTATAGAAGATTGATGCTTGTGGAGTTTAATTCACCAAATGTAGCTTGCGATGTTATTATATTGTTATTTATCACTGCTTAACATATGTATGGGGGCTGACTAAGTTCCATACCAGTCCTAAGGGACCACTAAAGACCGTCATGGTCAATACATTTGCAATCGGGCCGTTGAATATGTCATACCGATTTTATCATGTCACCTTGATGGTACTCCTAACCTAGGCCATTATCATATGGGCCTAGGTCTGGTCCAATGATTATCTGAAGATAAGTATTCAGAAGAGGATATAATTATATCGAACCAATAGGAGCAGAGTCCTATCTTAGCAAGGATACTGCCAGCTCCTATAAATACCCCCCTGATCTGAGTCATTAGGTACGTTCACATATATTATTATACTCTACTTGAGATATACCGGCTATTACCCTTTACTGACTTAGGCATCGGAGGGGCGTTTTTCGGATCAACCCCCGAGGTTAGTTTACGTGTTCTGTCTTGCAGGACATCAAACCAGCTTATACATCCGAAGGATACCAGTTCACGCTAACACATTATTTATTCCATACAAGAACAATATATATTATGTATCATCTTAGGTTATTTATTTATTTATTATGTGGTTTCCAACTTTGCTGATTATGTGCTTTGTGTGTATGTGTTGATCATAGTTATGCCTTATTGATCCTGTGATGACCCATTTGGTGAGTAGTCTCTAGAGATCAATAATGCATCGTCCATTACAGGTTCGAAGATGATGCATCATGAGTACGAGATATGAGAGCTGTGTTAACTTTGCATTTTATTTGACTTTACATTTTTTCATAATTGACTTTGAATATTTTTGTTGACTTTGACTTTGGAGGTTGACTTTTGACTTTTGTTGGTTTGTCTTTTAGAGTTGACTTTTTGGTTGACTAAGTTTTATTTCTAATGTTTATTTATTATGTTTTCCGCTGCAAAATTCTGAATAAATCGATACGTTATCACACAGACGATAATACTTTAATAATTCTCTAAGTTTTAGATTATAAAGATATTTTGGAAAGTAGAGATCACAAGTTTGCAAGGCCCATGACCTTGCCACTTATCTTCGAGCACGTCAACTTCCCTCCTTTAGTTGCTGGGTCTAGTTTGTCTCTTTTATTTGTTGTTTCCTCCTTACTTTTATGTCCGTTTTCTAGATGTCAAAAAAAAAGCTATAAGCGACATGTACAACTTGGTAATTTGGGTGAATGGTTGTGTTCATGTCTAGTCTTTTGTTGACTTCAGGCTCTCACAATCTTTTAAAAACTTCATCAAATTTAGGATAGATGTATATATAGTATGATTCATTGATCAATTTAGGTTTGGTTGAAGCCATGAAGTCGAATTTCGTGTTTGTGTAGTGTCAGTTTTATGTTTTTGTGTTCTTAACGTAGTAGTTTTTTTTTTTTTTTTTTGAAAGAGAAATTTCATTATTGAAGGTCGAACGTCATATACAATTGGTATTAAAGAGAAATAAAATAGAATCAAACAAGTTTAAATTAAACTCATCTTGGGTAAACTACAATAAACAGATCGACCAAAGTAGCGCAAGCCCCTTATATTGCTTAGGTTGCCGCTATTAACTGAAGTACTGAACCGTCTACCACTGTGACATAGTTTGGAGAAACCATTCTTATCATATCAGTGTCGTTCGTATATATACCAGTTCGTACTGTACAATTGTCTAATTGTACAGTATTATGTTTCAGATGGACCCTTCGTAAATTTGGTCGAGTTTGACACTCAAACATGTTCTACACTAGATACTACTAACAGAGCGGGAGTGAAATAGCTGATATACTTATATAATTGACATCGGGATGAGCAATGAAGTGAAAATATTACAATGGAAACTGGTTTCTGGTAAATTCTCCTACGTAGGATCTGTGACAATTATACAAAAGCATAATATATAGACTAGAGCACATAAAAAAAAAAAGATTGGAACAATATATAAAATTTCTTAAAATTTGCAGAACTGAAGTTCATATTTTGTAAGTGCAGGAGGCAACATCAACATTTTTTTGATGGTTGTTGCCCACATTGTGTAACGCTGGTAATCGTCGGCCATGTCGATTTTTATCGGTCCCCTAGTCGTCGTTAATAGGATACGATAACATGTATCAAATTCCTCTCCTGCTGCATCCTTATATAGTTCAGCATGCAGATCCAGAACTAGACCTGAAAAAATTAGTCAGTTTGTTACTTTAGCTGTTGTTTGTATTGATAAGCAAATTTCTTAATGCAGTCCAGATCAAAAAATTTGACTTACAATCCTTCTTGTTTGTGATGACATTCAACAAATTGCGTTTCATAATCTTCAGAATCACCTTTGCCTCATTGTTTAAATGTAGAGAGACAATCCTCACCATGCATTTTCCTGTTCATTCCATGTAAAAGAAGATTAGAGAACTCATGAATAGATGCTAATTAATATTTTTTGCAATAACATACATACTAGGAGTGTAGCACTCCACAGAAAAAAAATGTCACCGTGATATGCACTCAGTGATAGTTTAGTAGTTTTTCCTGCCGGTTCCAATGGCAATACTAAGCTTAAATAATAATCGAACACTCGTGTGTTAATTTAACTTGCTATTTTTAAGTAGTGAATTTCTACATTTTTTGGATGACATTGATTTTTCTTGACCAACTAATTCAATGAGAAATATTTGTGAAAGCCAGATATTCATACCATTAGCAGTCTCTATAGTGAGCTCAGCGCCCTTAGCCAAAATAGCTCTGCCTTTCTCAAAATCAAGATCATCATCAAGCTTACAATTATCCACATCAATTGGCAGAATTGGTGCACCATTAAGCATATTCTTGCATCCTGCCCTTGCTTTCAGTGTGGCTGCTCCTCTTAACGCTATTATCCAACAAGCATACATTTCAATATTTAGATTTCGCTCCTGTTGTTCACTGCCAAACCGTATATAACCACTCCATCCAGATTTTGTTGTCATATTACGAAGTTTGTTTACACTTTATATTAACTTGACAATTAATTACAGATAGATAGAAGGAACTTTAGGGTCCGTTCGTTATCATTTTTTTTCGGTTTTTTTGAAAACTAAAAACAAAAAACAGAAATCAGAAAAGGTGGTTTTCACTTTTAGTTGTCAGTTTTCAAAATCATCATGTTTCCAATAAATTTGACTAATGTTACTAGTAATCCGAGCATGATGTGTTTTATGTCAATATTTCACATTTTTTTAGTATTTCGGAATTATCAATCTCTAGATAGAGTCATTGCATACTATAAAATTTAATCATAATTGAACATATATGCAACATTTAGCTTTATATTATGATCAAGATCACTCAAATAAATAGAACTACACTTTAGAAAAATGTGTATATGATGAACTTACATGTAGTAGCGGCAGCAGTAAGAGTAAGGATATCACTTGTGCCAGTTCCACTCATGGCTGAGCCGATGATAGAGCTAAGCTGATCCCTCTTAGCTCCCATTGATTCAGCTACTTGGGCACATTGAGAAGCCACCACAGCTGCGGCTGAAGCCAGAGCAGCTTTCCTTGCTGGGCTCGACTCGTATTCGAGTTGTCCTTTAGAGGTCTCTTCGGCTATAGCCGCGAGCGCAGTCGCAAGCCCAGCTATGGATAAGGCTGCATGTACTTCGGCCTTTTGGAGTCTTTTATCCTCTTTTCTTTTTTCTTTTACTTCTTTTAGCCATTTCTTTATTGATACATTCCCAAAGGGCATCTTCCAGTTGAACTGCCAATTTATTAGAAGAAAAATTTGAGCAAAATAATGTGATGAAGATTGAAGGTCATTACAACTTGTATACAAGCATACATGCACACACATTCTTGTCATGGTTTTTGTCAAATGATCAACTCAACCAAAAGCTTAAGTTGATGATTGGAGTCCCAAGAGTAGTTTAATACTCTATCACGCCTCCTTATGCGAGAGCCAGCTTGTGACCTTCATGTTACGCTAGCTCCGATACCATGTCAAAGGACCAACTCAACCAAAAAGTTTAAGCTGATGATTGGGGTTCCAAGAATAGTTTAATATTCTATCAATTTTACAACAAAAAACAGACATTTAGTAATAACGGTTTTCTTTTCACATCATCTAATCTACCTAGTGTGGTAGGAAATACAATCAAACTCCGTTACTAACTTATAAAGGAAAGATGACAATTCTTTTTAGACGAAGTACTCCCTCCCTTTTGGAAAGTTCTTCCTACTTTAAATAAGAAAAATAAAAGAAACTGGAGGGAGTAATTTTCAACATCAAGCTTATCATCTTAAAATTCATACAAATATGTTATAAGGCAATCATAATATATATTCTGCTGGGTTCTATTGTAATGCAATGATAGTGGCGTAGAACATACGAAATTATGTTGGTCATGTTCTTATGTATGAAGCAAGAAGTTTCCCCACAAAAAAAGGTATGAAGCAAAAAGTAAGAATTCCTATTAAAAAGAAAATTAAGGAAGAAAGAAAGTAATACCCATTTCTTTTTAAAGCAGCTATTGTAGTTTAATTCCGGGTGCATTGCTTGTTGCATCCATATCCAAGACTGAAAGGTTAGAAATATATCAAATTGTGAGAAATAATTAATTAACAACTAAGTTTAACAATTAATTATCTAAAAGAAGTATAATTAACTTCATTACATGTACTATGATACAGCAAAGACTAGTCTTTTTATGCAACTTTTTGAAGCTAAAGCACAAACATAAATCAACAAATATGGTGGTAGTTAGGCTTAACTTTTCAATATTTGATAGTATCCGAATCAAGTACAAGAAGGATCTTTTCCCATAGAGCTAGAAATTCGTTTTATTTTTCCCATTCTCAAATATGAACCTTAATTTGAGGACCGAAAGAGTAGAAAGCGTTTTTCTGTTTTTTTTGTTTCATCCACCCAAGAAAAAATAAAAGGTTTTCTCAACTTTGGGTGTGTTCGGCAACAATAGCTGTGGTGATAGCTTTTAGCTGTGAGAGTAGCTGTTAGCTGTGCTGGTAGCTATTAGTGGTTGGTGTGTAGCTGTTAGCTGTCCAGGTAGCGATGTAAAATATTGATGTTCGGTAAAAGAAGCTGTGAAAGTAGCTGTTTAAGAATAACTAGTTAAAAATTCAAATAAAACTTTAACATATAATTTATACACCACTAAAAGCTACCCAAAAGCTACAAATTGTAGCTTTTGACAAACACTACTAAAACACTATTTGTACCACGAAAAACTACTTACAACACTACCTTGCCAAACACTCTTATTTTTTCTAATTAGTGTTTTGACATAGTAAAGACCCTAAAAGCTACTTAAAAAGCTTGTGCCGAACAATGTGAAACATAACAGTCAAGAAATTTGGGATGGTAAATGGTATTGGTATTATTAAATGTACAGACTAGGAACTTGATAAGTGCTTCAGTACTATATATGGTACGATTGTACTTTATGTACTCGTTAATGACTTAATTATCAGGCATCACCAGATCACCTACCTTGCATGAATACGGAGACGAGAACGGGCACCAAAAAAAGAGTTGGATATGTGTATTTCATTTTACTACGAGATTCCAAAAAGGGGTGAACAAAAATTGTCAATTTTGTATTAGCACGAATACTACACTACGTAGGCGTACAAGACTATATTTGTTATTACACCCCTTCAAAATTTTTTTTTGTTTTTTATTACAAATGAATACAAATAATAATCAAAGCCGGATATAAAGTGTGGAGACTAATACAGATAGAAGGTATAATATATTGAAGATAGTTCATCTTAAATATATACACTTTAAATTGAATATAAGAACTTTATGAAATTTTAACTAGAATACGGCTGATTTTATTATGATAATCAAGAAATTAAAGATTAATGAAACATATAGACTTAGAGAAATGATAATAATATAGAAATAAAATAAATAGTGCAAAGGTATCAAGTATCATAATACAACCTATATGACTAGTTGTATGATGTGGTCAAAATGAAGTACGCATGCATTAAAATGTAATTTTTCACCTTATATGGGCATTATTTTTGTAATCATTGAAGGTACTCACTACTCAGAGTGTCATTATATACTGACAACTACTATTACCTTAACATCATTTGATTTCCAAGGAGGTATTGACTTCATATAATCTGAATTATCATCCATCTTAGGACTATTCCTTTCCATCTTCTGCAATACGAAAATAAAACATCACATCTTAAACATTACATTTCACATAAGCAATATTGGTTCGACATGGTTAAACCACTAAACACTGGCTCAAAAGCTATTTCCAAACACGCCCATATATAACGACTTAGAAAATAATAATGCAATCATTGAAGACGTGACTTACCATATCAAGTGTACTCTTCATGGTGTTATCTCGGACAAGGATGGACGATCCATTAGCATCGTGAAACTCGGGCTGTAAAGCTTGGACTGCAAAGTTGCACCAAGCACTAGAAAGGAAGTCCATAGTCTCAGGATGAGCCTCAGAAAGTGTTGAAACCGCCTTCAGATTATTAGAATGGTGATCAGTAGGATCCATAGTTATTGGTAAATGAAAAGAAGCTCAAAACTAATTAATATGGAACGAAGTTGTTTATGGTAGGGAGGAAGAGTTGCAGTAGTGCTCTACAAGACTATATAGCAGTGATATAAATAAGCCACTATATAATAGTAATACTCTAACCGTATAAAATTAAACCTTAGAATATGGGATGCTTAGTTGATGTAATACATTATGTCGTTACCTTAGTTGTTATTATATGCTTAGATTAGCTAACAATATGGTCCATATCTTTGATATAGATATCTAGAAAGTAGCTCAATAGGTGCTTTATTTGCTTGGAAAGTTGGCGCATAGGGGAACAGGGCATTGTTTTCAATATCATTAGAATCACTTGGACCACCACCCTATTTCATGTTTTCCCTTTCATCTTTCTTTAATTAAAGGAAGGGAGTATGATATGGATGATAGACATATATTTATGCATCTAAAAACTGATATATATGAATGATAATGTGGATACTTAATAATTTTAAAGGCTTTTAGGAAACACGGTGCAATAATAAATTAGAAGCGTCTTTGGAATATTTTGGAAATGATACGCTTTTATCTGGGTTTTTTTAATATACACCATTCAAACTCTTGATGATGACGCACACAACAAATTAGCTTCACAAGCAGTGTCAACCTACTTCACTCATACGATATGAATGGATCTGGCTTTTACTCATTGGCCACGATATCTTGTTGTTGCCTCCAACCCCGGTGGGAATTTGGGCTATATCTCACAAGTCCTAGTGGCTAACCATCTAGAAAACCAATTAACAAAGCATTCTAAAGAAGAATGATGTACACAATACTCAGGGGCGGAGCCAGCAGGGGGGACAGGTGTCCCCCCGGCCACATTAGGAAAAATAATTCACAGACTTTTATTTTTTTTAAATAAAAAAGCAGGCAGGAAGAATGGTGAAGAGAGAGAAAACAAAAGAAAGGACCCCAAAACAAAGAGTGAAAACCCTCACACTCTCTCTCCTCCGCAGACTCACACCATTAACAACCACCTCGTAAACAATTTTTTTCATGTTGCAATTGCATTCAACTCATCTTCTTCTTCATCTTCATCTTCCTCACTTCACTCGTTTTCTACTTTCCAGGATTTTCTCTCTCATCTCCTTCATCAATGGCTGACGCAGCCGCTGCAACCACCACCACAACCGGCACCTCCGCCTCCGTCTCCGTCGACGACGCCATACTCCGAGCAAGTCCAGTCGCGTCGCCCAAGTGAGTTGTTCTAAAGTCTAAACCCTAAGTTTTAATTTCATTTTTTCAGGCAATATTTAATTTCACATTCACCTAATTCAAAAAAGTCCAAGGCTAAGGAAAAACAACCCGAAGGATGCATTTGTAATTTTCATTTATACTTTATGTATTTTTTTTTCTTTTTCTTTTGGATGGTAATACTAAGCATTTTGGAATTTCGGATGTAAAATATTAAGTATTAAACAATATGAGTTGTAGTGTTTTTTCCCAAAAAATTTCTTCCAAATACTCGACGTCCGTATTTTGTCCCCCAACTTTGAGAATCCTGGCTCCGCCACTGACAATACTCAAGGTGCATCCCAACTTATTGGAATTACACCAGAATCAATATGAGATCATGTGTAATGACATATCATTATTCCAGCTGTAATTAGTGTTTTGTCAGCTAGTGTATATATGTATGTGTTGATGTATAACTCTAGGACTTTTACTTATTTAGACAATAATATATATATATATATATGTGTGTGTGTGTGTGTGTGTGTGTGTGTGTGTGTGTGTGTGTGTGTGTGCGCGCGTGCGTGCGTGCGTGCGTGCGTGCGTGCGTGTGTCTGTAGACAGCCGCCTTATGTGAGACGTGTGCGTGTATAGACAGTCGCCTTATGTGAGACATAAGTCACACAAAAGAAAGAATAAGCCTTTAAGAGGCATATATAATACAATGGAAAATTTGTGCTGGAAACTCACCAAACACGCACTGGTGTTCTTATTTAATTTTCATAGTCTGAAAGTACAAAAAAGTCTTTATGGTATCAGAGCAGCAAGGTTGATAAAGATATTGTAAGATGACAGCTGGGAAAGAAGCAGCCAAAGAAGAAGAAAAGGAGAAGGAGGCAATTGTATATCATGACCCTTATTATTTATCTCCATCAAATAATCACACAATGCAAGTTGGAGATGTGATCTTCAATGGAGGTAATTATCTGAAACTGGAATAGGGGTGCAAAAATAGGGTTAACTTCTTAAAAAAAATTGGCTGCATAATCGAAAGATACCTATGCCTAAAGTACCTTATGTGGAATACTTTAAATGGAATAGGAATGATAACATAGAGAGGTGTTGGATTTTTAAATCTTTAAAAGAAAATATAGCTGGAAGTTTGATTCATGTGAAGTCTGCTAAGAGTCTATGGGATGATAGCAGAGAGGTATACATAAATCAATGCACCATAAATCTATTTGATTAAGAAGGAGTTAAGTAGTCTTGAATAGAATGAGATTAGTGTTTGTGATTACTATTGTAAGCTGAGAACATTTTGAGATCAACTGAATGACCTAGAAGGAATTCCTGAGTGTAGTTGTGGTGCAATGTTAAAGTGTAGTTGTAACATTGAAAAGAAACTTCTTGAAATGCAAGAGAGAAATAGGTTGATTGATTTTCTTATGGGGATTAGTGGAATGTATGAGAACATGAGAGGAAATATCCTAATAGGGATGGATCCACTTTCTAGTGTGAACAAGGCTTATTATCTTGTCTAGCGAATTGAGACACGGAAACAAATGATAGAAGGTTATTTGTGTAACAGTGAGATGAGTGCCTTGAACGTAAACATGCAAGTGAAAAGACTAGGACCTCTACAGAATTTTAACAAGAAAGAGTACAAAAAAATAGGATGGAAAAGATGGCTAAAAAGTGTGACTATTGCAAGATGAGCAGAAATTTGCAAGAGGAATGTTACAAGCTTATTGGTTATCTTGAAATTAAGACAAGGAACAAAGAGGGAGGAAGATATGCTAGTAATGCTGGGAAGCATGATGTTGAAGGGTACATGGAGACTCCCCTTGATGATGCAGTGGAAGAAGGGTCAGGGAGACAAGACCCAAACTTGATTTCCAGCATTATGCAACAAGTTGTGAAGGCTATGACAAAGAAGCAACATGGAAGCAGTAGTCAAGCGAGCAACTTTACATGTATACTTTCTTTCTCAAATGTTGCATTTAACAATAATGAAATATTCAACTCAGAATCATGGATAATAGACTATGGAGCTTCTGATCACATGTCAGGGAATTCCAAGCTATTTAATGAAATAAGAACGTTGAAAAACTTTACAAAAGTTGGGCTTCCATATGGAAGCAATAGGGTGGTCTGGAAAATAGGAGTTGTGGATATCTCTCCAAGAATAAGACTTGTAAATATCTTGTTCATACCTATAATTGAAAATAATCTTTTATCAATAAGCAAACTTATTGAGTTTAGCAGAATAAAAGTGATGTTTGACAAAAATGGATGTTTCTTACATGACCTTACTAATAGGAAGGATATAGCATATGGAAGGAGACTCAATGGTCTGTATAAACTAAACTTGGAGGTTAAGAAGAAACAGGAAGAAAGAAATAAAGTTCAAACAAGTGTTTCAAATGTAGTTAAGAAGACTCAATGTTAATTCAATGAGTTTGAATAGCAAAATTAGCTTAAATATTATTCATGCCATATTGGGACATGGATCTCTATCAAAATTGAAACGTTAAAATTTTTGTAATTACAAATTAAACGTGTTAAAAAGTTTGATTATGGTACATCTTGTTAGGGTTGAGCAAAAATCCTGGGTACTCGGACCCAGACCTGGTCTGGACCCCCCAGGTTTGGACCCAATTCAATTGGCCTGGGTCTGGGTCCAAAAAAGGAGACCCTATTGCATACGGTTCACAGTTTGGGTAGTATTCTTTCGGACTCGGTACGTGATGGGTACCTTATATAACCAGTTATGGATCTGGGTACCCGATTGAACCGCTTTTAGGACCCGGTACCGGTAAATGGAATTGGTTTTTAATATATGCGAGATGGTCAGATAGCCCAAATATAATTAAGTAAAAAGATGATAAGTAAAAAGTTAGTAGGCCTTTAGGCCCATTTAATTCTTTTTTTGAATTGTATAGCTCAATCGGCCCATTTTGTATGATGTTAAACTGACAACCGGGTACCCAGTTCCGGACTCGGTACCCATCGGTTCCAAGTGTCGGTCCAAAATTTTAGAACCAGGTTGGACCAGATCAAATTCTAGTATTTTGAAACCCGTCGGTTTCGGATCCGAGTTTACGAAATTCCACCAGTTACCCGGTTGTGCTCACCACTACATGTTGTATAGCTAAGCATCATAGATTTCCCCTACATGTTAGTAGTAGTATGGCTAGTAAAATATTGGATTTAATTCATATTGATCTTTGGGGACCTTATAAGATCCCAAATATATCAGGCGTAAATACTTCTTGACTATTGTTGATGATCACAATAGAGGCACTTGGACTCACCTATTGAACAAGAAGGATGAAGTGGAATATATGATTGCCAAGTTCCTAAATCATATTGAAAATAAGTTTGATTGCAAAGTGAAGCTAGTGGGGAGTGATAATGGAACTGAGATATTTAGAGAGGAGTGTGATGCATTGTTTACTGAGGGAGGCATTGTGCACCAAAGTAAGTAGCTGGGGTGCCGCACCAAAATGGAAGAGTAGATAGAAAGCATAGGTTTCTTCTAAAAACTGCTAGGGCTCTTAGAATTCATGCTGGATTGCCCAAATTCCTTTGGGGAGAGTATATATTAGCAACCACACACTCATTTTATTAACCTCTTACCAAGTGTTGTAATTAAATGGAAGACTCTATTTGAGAGATTAATGAGGAGGACAACAAACTATGGTCATTTAAGAATCATAGAATGTTTGTGTTATGGAAGAAGTAGTGAAAAGAAACATGACAAGTTTGAAGGAAGAGGAATGTCAGAAGTATGCTAGTTGGTTATCTCTTTGCATAAAAGGGATATAAGCTTTATGATCTTGAAAAAGGCAGAATATACATCAGCAGAGATGTAGTGTTCAAGGAAAATATATTTCCTTTTCTTTTGAAGGGAGGAAAAGAGAATAACATGAAGCTTCAAATGAATGAAGTGTATATAGTTCAAGAGTAAGCATTAGAAGAAGAGACTGAGGAAATAGCACATGATGTTGTGATTCCAACATAATCAGATTATAAGAAGGATAATGAAAGTGGGGATGAAGTACTACGTAGGGAAAGATCTGCTTGTGCAGAACATGTAGAAACTGGAAAAAAGCAAGTTGATAATCAAGTCGACCTTAGAAGATCAGCTAGAGATAAACAAATTTCATCTACACTGCAAGGTTTTGAATCTCAACTGCCTGACAACACAAGAAAGGAAGGAAATGTAGTAATGAGTGGACATGATTTGTCCAACATGAGGTATTATTCTCCTGAATACATATGCTCTCTTAATAATGTTATGAGAGTATTTGAACCATCTAGCTATAAGCAATGTAAGAAGAGCTCATGGGAGTATGCAGCCTCGCCTGAGTATAAAAAGGCCATTGATAGTAAGTAGGTTTATGAAGTGAAGCATAACATAGATGGTGGTATATAAAGACTGAAAGCAAGACTTGTTGTTCGAGGAGACAAGTAGCAGAAAGGGAAATATTATAGCACACCTTCTCCAATGGCTAAATTTGGCCACTGTGAGAATGTCGGTGGCTTTGGCAACCATGAAATAGTGGAAGCTTCACCAGCTTGATATCAATAATGCTTTTTATATGGGTATCTTGAAGAAGTTTACATGAAGGTACCTTAAAGGAGTGAAGGAGTTGCACCTGGGAAGGTTTGTAAGCTCAAGAAGAGTCTTTATGGCTTAAAACAAGCATCAAGATAATGAAATCTTGAACTGACTAAAGTCCTTAAAGAAAACAGCTTCACTCAGTCTAAAAGGGATTAGGTTTTGTAAGCAAGAATCTAGGAAGACGTGTGCTATTTTGGTTTATGTTGATGACTTGCTTATCACATGTGATTATATGTAATGTATTGAATACTTAAAGGTGAATTTGGATAAGAGGTTCACCACTAAACACCTGGGAGATGTGAGATTCTTCTTGGGGCTTGAAGTATCTAAAACTGCACTAGGTACGTACAATGTTGACTCAAAGAAAATGTATTTAGGATATTGTTAGAGATGCCGTCTTAAAAGATTGCAAACCTTGCAAATCTCCTTTCTCACAGCATGTGAAGATGTTTACTGAAGATGGGGCATTGCTAGAGTGTCCTGAGGCTTATAGAAGTCTAATTAGGAGATTACTATATCTTAACCTAAGTATGTAGGCCAGACATCTCATATTCAGTTCAACAGTTAAGTCAATTCATGGGAAGTCCAAGACAACCACACTAGGATGGAGCCATTCATGTAATGAAATATCTCAAGGGAAGTATGGATTTGGGGCTCTTCTACCCTTGTGATGGACAACTTCATATCACATCCTTCTGTGATGCAGAAAATTGGGTGCATGTTCCTTTAGTGCTAGATCAATCACAGGCTGGTGTATTTTCTTAGGAGATTGTTTAGCCTCGTGGAAAACCAAGAAACAGAAGACGGTATCAAAGTCTTCCACTGAATTAGAATATGGGTGTATGTCTTAAACTACATCTAAATCGGTATTGATGGATGGAGTCCTAAATGATGTTGTTTTCCATATCCCTAAACTAATCCCTCCGTATTGTGATAACAAGGCAGCTCATTACCTTGCGCACGATCCTGCTTCCCTTGAAGGGAAAAAAACACTTGAAAGTGAATTGTCATGATGTAAGAGATGACTTGGAGGAAGGTTTTCATTTATACTGCTTTAATTAGCTCGGCTTTTCAGCTAGTAGATGTTATGACCAAATCACTCTCAACAAGGCAACATTAGTACCTATGTGCCAAGTTGGGACTTGTTGACCACACCAAGTCCAACTTGAAGGGAGAGTAAAGAACAATGATCTAAGGTGCATCCTACCTTATTGGAATTTCACCAAAATCGATATGGGATCATGTGTAATGACAGATCATTACTCCAACCGTAATTAGTGTATTGTCAGCTAGTGTATATATGTATGTGCTGATGTATAGCTGTAGGGTTTTTACTTCTTTCAATAACAATATATATATATATATATATATATATATATATATATATATATATATATATATATATATATATATATATATGTATAAACAGCCGTCTTAATTATGTGAAACATAAGACACACACAAAAGAAAGAACAACCCTTTGAGAGGCAGATATAATACAATAGAAAATCTCGGCTAGAAAACCCACCAAACACTGGTGTTTTTATTTAATTTTCATATACATCTAAAAGTATAAAACTTTCTTTACATTCACTACACGTGTTCATCAAATAGCCAATTTTATTATTTTGCTTTTTTCATGATACAAAAAACTGGGCCATTCGATTGATTGTGACACGCGTGACTCACCTCTTTATCTGTAACTAAGTAAATTGGATGAGATAATTGTATTTTTTAAAAGATTAAATGGATAGTTATAAATAAGTTAAATAATAGTAGCAAATTAATAATATAGAATTATTATTCATCTAGTTCGATGTACAATAACAAACATTCTAGATAATGAATATGTATATTTATAAATGATAAAGAATATATGTAAAATACTTTCCAACTAATACATCTTAAAAATCAATATAGAGAAAATTTCCCACATGTTCTATATACATAACCAAACTTGCTTGATGGAGGTGGTGGGGGAACTCACCTTGTGATTTGGAGGTCACAAATTCGAACCTCACTACCTACTTATGCTTGGGAGCAGGAATTCCCTTATATCCCTTACTCTCAAGCGTTGACCCGTATATTTCAAATGTCAAATATGAGTCATGTAGTCAAATGCGAATAGTAAGCAAAATCCATAAGGATATCCTGGTATCTAGCATCACAATAATAGGCATATACTTCCACAAGAGTAGTACTAGAATCGATAAATTCTAAGGATAAATGAAGTCATACATACATTCATACTCTATGAAATTCATTGGTTTATTGAGAAGATACATTACAGTTCTCAATTATATGGGTGACCACTAATGGGGGCAGGTGGGAATTGTAATTGAATGGGAGAGATCTGCGAGAGAGGCTAAACCAATAGTTCGCGCATAATGTTGTTTATTGCATAAAAACACTTAAACAGTAATATAAAAACCCAAGAATTCCCTCAAAAGGAAAGAAAATAATATGGGGATCAGATATTGCATAGTTGGAAAGTGTGATGAGGACTGAGGAGGGGTCTATTTGGATTTTGTTATGGTTTTATTGGTTGGCTAAAAGGACCCACTTGTCATGTTCACCCCCCTTCCTCAGCTCGCCTGTCAACTGCCAGGTGGGAGTTTGTTGCTCATCAACACTTTGCCTTCTTCTTGCATATGCTGAGTATTTTTTCTCGAGTCCCACATAATTGGCTCACTTTCCTGCAAACTCGAGGTCAATTGATTATAGAATTATACACTCATAAGTCAAAAAATTATACGCTTTAATTTGGCATCGATGTTTCTTCTAATTAGTATATACTTTCTATGTTTAGAATTTGTTGCATCGTTTGCATAATATTTACTATTCACATGGTACATTTTGATTATCTTTGGTGATTTATATTATAGAAAAAATATGGTCATGTGAAATCTTGTTAGATGCATCTCAACATATATTTTTTTTAATATCAACTTTTTATAACTTTTACTTATTGGTAATCAAAGATATTAATGGTTGAAAACATACATTAGCAAGCGTGAAAATATGGTATGGTGCAACTATTTCTAAATGGAAGAAGTAAAAAATACGATATGATAAAATGGTATCATTTGTTAATTAATATATACTTGTATTAGTCATTAATTTCAAAAAAAATATTATTTTAATTAGATTTGAATCAAACCATATCATATCAGATGAGATTAGATTAGTTTCGAACTACTTTTGTTGTAAGTTAAGGCCAATATCATGGTAGACAATGAGAGGCTTGAAGCTGCGGATTTTGCAGGTAAGGAGCTCCGACTAAAATTGCCCATCAGAGTAAGGTGCTCGGGCAGGCAGGTTAGTTGCCAGCTTCTGAGGCAAGTGGCTTGGTGAAAACAAGTTTGAGAGCTTTCTTTTTGTGGATTGGATTCTGTTATGATGGAATCAATCGACAAGCAAAGAAGAACGAGAATAATCAACACACATGTAGGGGAGAACAACATAAATCTTGTGATAGAATCAATCAACAATACAAGAAGGTTGAAAGAGTTCTTTCACCAATAATATATATCTTTGTGTTTTATTATTGTTACATATTATATGATGTCATTATTTCATTTAGTCACGTATTATAAAAAAGTGAGATGTTAATATTTCGAATATATACACGGTAATGAATCTAATAAGATTCGGCTGTAAAAACAGTTTTTGCTTCATATTATAGTAAGAATACAATCATAAAGTAATTAGGATAGGAGAATTTGACCACGCCATGTTAAAAGATTTTGACCAGACGAGCCTAATCAATATCATGTAAAAAAAACTAATTTGCGGATATATTATGTAAAAAATTATCTTTTGTAGTAATTATTAACTATTAGATTTGATATTCGTTATTCTATCAGTTGTAAGAGGATAGTGGTCAAAGTTGTTAATTTTTAAAAGTGTTTCCTAACAAGATTTCAAAAGTAAAAACCAAAAAATTAACATCTTTAAAGACACATAACAATGTCTTTTTAATTTAGCACTTAATGATTGTAACATACTGACATTATAACCCAAAAACCCTTTTTCAAAATTCAAGATAGGAATTGGATGTGAAAAGTGAGAAAATTAAACATGGGAAGAAAGACAAGCGAAAGGAAAAAGATCATGTTATTCAATGAAAGCGAGAAGGGTAGATATTCATAATAATCATAACTTCTCCAATTCATTTCATGAAAGAGAAATTAAAACTAAAATTGATAGGAAATCATAGGAGAGAATGTCATGTGTCCATGGGGTAGTTGTTTTTAAATAGTAGATACAGATGAGATGCAAGATACGATAATCTCATGATTGTGTAATGCAATCTTCTTTATTCTCCACTCATCCACTGCAAAAGAGAACTTGAAGGATTTTGTAAAAAAAATTAGGTCAATCTGATGATGCTCAACTCCACTAGGTTCAAGATGAAACTAGCTCACTTTGACATGGAATTAACCGATTAATGAATGAATAATGTCTTGATTGTGCCATAGCGTACTTGTGGATGTACGTTTTGTGTATTCAAGAAACCGTGTAAGATGAAATAAAATATCGGAAGTGCAAATTTTTTAATGGAGATGAATTAATTTTATAGCATTCTAAGTACTCAACAATGGCAAACTTTAGGAACAACTTCTTTATGGACAGGATTTCCTAGCTATTCCTTTGTCGTAGGAAACTAAGATCCTAATATTGCCAACTTAGCACTACTAAATACCACCCTAGCACAACTATAAACGAAATGACAAGGATAATTGGTCTGGATAAAAATAAACTAAGGTTTAAACAAAAAATATAACCCGAACAAACTGAAGAACTGATCACCATAACCAAAGATGCCTTTCGACAACTCTTCTTCGCCAAACAAACATAGAGTGTTCGAAGAGCCTTCCAAAAAGGCACCCACTAGTCGACGACGAGATCTCGAACTACCCCGGCCCTTGCTACTAGCTTGATGGTGGGACGGTAGGCTCACTGCCCCTGTTTCCCACGCAAACGTAACCTAAGGCACGAAAATAGAATTGAACAAACAAAGGCAAATGAGCAGATGCGAATAGGGGAACGAGGAAGGGGAAACAACTGAACCTTTGGGACGTTCACTCAAATTAATCCTACCTTTTAATTATTTTTAATAATCCAACCATTTCGGACAATTCGCTCATGTTGAATCGTAAAGCCCTAAGGTAAAATTAATTTTCATTTTCTTTTTTCTTTTTTTTCATTTTCCTTTTTGTCTTTTGTGATATCTCTCTCCCTTTGTTGACTTCCTTCTTGTCTCACCAAGAATCTCCACCCCCTGCGACCACTGCCTCCTCCACCACTTCCCCTACAAACAACCCCCACCCTCCTAGAAATGGTGTCGGTCCACTAGTACCTTGCTTATATATCCTCTCATTCTCTCTCCCCTGTGAGCACCACTTTCAGCCACCATGACAACGACCTTCCCTCAAATTATTTTATTCTTCCATATAATGACTCTTAGTCAATGATAATTGATTTACGACAAATATTATCTTTTAGTTTTCAACTCAAATTCACCCTTGAAAAATATGTCACGATCTTCATGGAAGCTATCTTCACTTCATATGATTATAAGGCTTAGGAAAAACATCTATGAGCATATATGCATCAATCATAAACCGCAAACATCAACTTTCCATTGCAAGAATTATCCAATTCATTCAAAATTGCTTCGAAAACGTCCAAATAGCTATGAAACCTGAAACATTAATAAAACCACAAACAAAGCTTAATAAAACACAAAATAGATAATTAATGCTAATGACACCTATAATACAACTATATGGACTAAAATGCTCTAACAATGCAACCTAAATGTGCCTAAAAAGTCAATATAATAATAGTTTATTAACCACCATCCATCTAATGCGATCAAAATCAGGCTTACTGATGCGGTTTTGGTCTGCATGAGATGGGCTCGCAGCAAATCCAAATCATTAACTGATCCGGTCCAAAATCGGATCAGTAAATCATTTACTAATGCGGTTCTTGAGAAAAATGAACCGCATCAATTACTTATGTTAACTGGTGCGGTATTCCGTAAGAACCGCATTAGTAAGTCTAAAAACTAGTGCAGCTCTGTACAATGACCGCATCAGATAGGTAATTGTGAGGGTATAAAAGCACTTTATACAAAGTACAACACTATGATTTGTATAAAGTACTTTTTTGTGTACTCTGTAGAGGCTAGAGGCACAAATCCAGCCAAGTATATCCTTCCATCCAGCTATATTAGATCCACAAAGGAACAAATCCAGCCAAACTGAACATTTAAAAATCCAAAAAAAAAGAAAAAAAGAAAATCAGATTTAACAATCAAACTATATTCAATCTACAACAATAGTACGATAATTACACAAAAAAACTCAACTTATACCACGATAATTACAACAACATATAATGATAATTACAACAATATATGTACGATGATTAAAAAAATACAGAGGAATAATATGAATAAAGAAAATTATACATAGAAACAACAAAAATAGAGAATTGCCATATAAACAACATTTCAACATAAATATAGAAAATTATACAAATATACAAAATAACAAATTAACATATATACATAATTAAAATATATACAAAATTAATATATATACAGAATATTACAATACATATCCAAAACCAACAGCTACAAAAAACCAAAATAAAGCGAATATTAAGAGCCTAAAAACGAAAAAGAGAAAAATTAAGAACCCGAAAATTATAAGATAATGGAAGCCAAAAAAATCGAAACGAAAATGGCAGCCCAAAAACCCAAATAAAAACCTACATCTAAAGCTAGATCCAAAAACTAAACCCCAAATAAAACGAAAAAATCTGGTAAAAAAACAAAAACCCGAAGAAATCTGGTAAAAAAACGAAAAAAACTGGTAAAAAACGAAAAAATTAGGTAAAAAAAAAGAAAAAACGGAGAAAAAAAACATAGCTACAAGCAGATCGAAAAACTAAATCCCATCAAAACTCAAATGAACCAATTTCGTTCTTCGATTCTTCGTCACTTCATTTCTTCGTTTCGCTCTTCATTTCGTTCTTCGTTTCTTCATTCCCCATTTTTGCTCTTCGTTTCTTCGTTCTTCGTTCTTCATTCTTCATTTTTTTGTTTTTTCTTCATTCATCGTTCTTCGTTTCAAACATGTCCTTAGGTATCTTAAAGGTACCTTGCATCATGGTTTATTCTACTCAGCCGATGCTACTCTTCAGATTCATGCATATTGTGACGCAAATTGGGGTAATTGTTTTGATTCAGCAAGATCTCTTACTGGCCGGTTACTGTGTTTTTCTTGTTACTTCCCTCATTTCATGGAAAACTAAGAAGCGGAAAGCCGTTTCCAAGAGCGAGCTCAACTGAAGCTGAGTACATAAGCATGAGTCATACTACCAGTGAATTGACTTGGATTTCTAATTTATTATCTAATCCCTCTGTTCATGTTCCTAATCCTGTTCCTTTGTTTTGTGATAACAAGGCTGCTCAGCACATTGCTGCTAATCCTTGTTTTCATGAAAGGACTAAACATTTGCATATTGATGTTCATTACATCAAAGAAAATGTTCAATCTGGTTTTATAGCCACACATCATGTTAGCTCTCATCTCCAGATTGTAGACCTTCTCACCAAGCTGGTCTCATTGTTCCAGATACTTCTGGCATTCCAGCTTGAGGAGGGGTTGTGGATCAGGATAAATAGACTGATCCTTCACAATCAACTTAGTAATATAATATTACAGTTAGTTAGAAAGTTGTTATAGTTGTTGATAGTTAGTTATAGTTTGTTACATAGCTTTCATAACAAGCTTAGTTAGTTTTGTATATATAAATCAACATAATGTTGTAAATAGAGAGAGATTTCAGAATAATAAGAACTCTAGAGAGAGAACTTTCTCTTCTATATTTTCTTCTCTTGATTCAAAATTAATTGAATCAATATCTTCATCATTTCCACAAACACAAAAAACGAAACTTCAAAATGATAAATGAAAGAAAAACATCTTTTAGCACAAAAATAAGCACCTACAAACATAAAGCACACCGAACCATACCTTAATATGTTCATTAGATACCCTAACATCATAGAGCACAAGAAATAGAACCTCAACATGATAAACATCACAAAAACATCATGGATCACAAAAATCAACACCTATAAATATAAAGCTAACCAAACCACACCTAAACATGTTCATTACATACCCTAACATCATAGAGCACAAAGAATAAAAATAAAAAGAGCACAAAAATGAGCCAAGTTAAGCATGATAAACTTGATACACTAACCTTAAATCACATAGAATCATAATCATATTATAAAAGAAACAAAATTTTGAGCATAAAACATCACAAAACGTGATAAACTAACTCTAATTCACAAAAAAAAACATAATCAAAGCATAAAAGATCACATTATTTTTATCTGAAAAACGTCAAAAGAAATGATAAACTAATCTTAATTGACAAAAAAAAATGATTACAACATAAATAACACTTTTTTCAGAAAACCCTAATTCACAAACAGATGATAAACTAACCCTAATTCACAAATAACTAATCACAAGATGAAAAAAAGAAAAATTACCACAAAATAACAGCCATGAACCCAAATTCACAAAAAAAATGCATCAACAACATTAAACAAGATAAAGATCATGAAATTGCCAATCGACCCAACAGCAAAATCCTACACTCAAAGTATGCAATCATAAAAAGATAAAGATCTAAGCTTAGAACATTTATGGGAAGAGTTAGAAGATATCACCACAAATCCACGAAGACACTGCATTTTTTCAAATTTTTTTCACTTTGTTTTTTGTGTTGACACTAACCGCAGTAGAAAGACTCCTTTGAATTCCCTCTTTTTGGGGTCTTTGAAGTAGAGGACACAAAAGATCTCCAAATTTGAGCTTTTTTTTAACATGCAACCCATATCCAACCTCAATAGGACCCTTTTGAGGGCTTTCAACTTGATTAGGCCAACGAAACTTAGTAAATGGTGTTTCTTGCGAATTGTGAACATAATAAAGAATCTTAGTAGAAGTATATGAAGACATATTTTTACGCCGATCTAATTTCCTCAAAAGCCATGACTCTTCAGAGCCCTCAATAGCATCAATCCGAAAAATATAATCGATTGTATTCCACGAATCCACCGCAAAAAAATTGCCAAAGAAAATTGTAATTAATTTGGGACTTAGGATTTTCGTGTCTTTAAAATTAGACAGCGAAATAACGAAGTATAGGGTTTTTTGCAAGACAATGAAAGGAGTGCAAAATCAGAAGAAGTGAAGATAAGAGAAGAAAGATATTCGAGAATTTGGGAGAAATTGTTTTTAAGGTTCTTGGTTTCAAGGAGGTTTAGGGTTTTTAGATCAAAAGAATTGGGGGGAAATAAAGTCAAATGAGGATAGGTGATAAGTTTGGGGAAATATGGAGGTAGACAACTAGTAATCTCAAAATATTAAGAGCATCTCTCTCTAAAAAACCTTTAGGAGAGTGAAAAAAAATCCACGAGTGAAATCATCTAACAATTCAAAATCATTCTCCAAACCTTTCCCTTTTCCCCAAGATCATCACTGGACCATACTTTCAACTAGCTAACTTTCCACCAAAAACTCCCTCACCTACTAACACCCACACCTCTGATTCTCATAGAATGAATACCACCCAAGATGTCAACCTTGTCCCCGAGCAAAATCACACCATTGGAAGGATGGGGACCAAATTCGTAGCTCAAGACGGAGACATAGTACGTACCTGAAGATAGCTTACTTCTAAATGCAGTAGTGGCAAAAGTTAAAGATATAAGGGATTTCCAAGAAAGCACATAAGAGATTGGGTCCGTTTCAGGTGGATCACTCATGATGAAATCACAGTAAAAAAAATAAGAAACCTCTTCTTTTTCTTTTGTCTTGACGCAAGAGATAAAGAGAACCTTTCAGCCTAGGCTCAGCCTGCTTTGATGGAGCCCTGGTTCTATTCACTACATGTATCACAACTGCACCATTTGAAAGCTACAAATTCCTACATGCTCCAGTTTGGATCAGAGTGGAAGGCTTACCACTAATGTATAACAAAACACACGTAGCAAGAAGGGCTTTGCAAAAGATAGGGCACGTGCTCTATTTTGATAACAAATCAACAACCCCAGGGTTCAAGGATTATCTCAGAGCCAAGGTGGTGATCCTAGTTAACAACCCGTTAGTGCCAGGGTTTTTCTTCGACCACCAGAACGGAGAACCGAACTGGGTACACCTCAGGTACGAAGGTATCTTTGTTTTCTGTGCTAAATGTGGAAGAATAGGTCATAGGAAACCAAGGTACAGAATGCCTAGCTATGAACATTGCAAAGGAACACATCGACATAGTCATGAATAACATAAGCCAAGGAGGCATCCAGGCTCATATCTCTCTCACTTTCTTCCCATTGTACTCAAACAAAATAATCGGCCTAAAAAGAGTGGAGAAAATCGAACAACAGATGTAAATCTAGTCAACTATTCTTGGGATAGGGACGAAGAAGGAGATAGTCTTTCTGAAATGACAATAGACGAAGATGAAGACGAATCCCAGGATCACTCTTCCTCTAGTGATTCAAGAAGCTCGGGTGATCAAGACGATCATAACAATGATGATCATCACAACTAAGACTCTCAAGAAGATCGGGTCCGCTCCCATGATCAAGAATCACCCCATAGTGCTAAGAGATCAGTCCTTGGGAAACGCAAGACAAGAGAAACTAGAGTGCCTTCAGAGAATTCATAAAACAAGCAAGAGACGAAAATGCAATAACCATCCTAGTCTAAAAATGCAAGAGTGCGTATGTTCTTCCCAGATTATTTTCTTTCCCAGCATGCAGCTTGGAAGTCAGGTAAAAAGTTCAGTCCATGAGAAGCATGTTCGAACGTGCAAGGAGAAGAAGGTGAGGAAGAGAAGTACAAGTAAGTATTTAAGAGGCAAATTAAGTAGAGCAGATGAAAGATTTTACAGCTCAAAAAAATTATCCTCTGCCCATAACATTTACTCTTCCAACCCCCATATTTATTCGGATGCATCAAATGTCAATATTACCCCCCCTCTTTCGACTTCCCTCAAGGAGTCCGAAGTAATTTACCCCCCCCCCCAGATGCTCTTTGTCAACAAAGGAATAGGGGCCTCCTGCAAAAATCTTTTATTCCACCTCATGATACTCAAGTACAATCATTACTCCTTCAAACCCCCCTTCTTTTGTTCTTCTGTCTCCCTCTCTCTTACCTATTAAAACTCTCCATTTCTAGAAAAGGTCCATCATCATCCTCTTCCAACCCCCCCTTTTTCCAGAATTTAACCAGCATGAAGTCTAATTCAACAACTAAAAATGGCAACAACTTTCGACCCACTAAGGGACCATCCCATGAAAAGGAATGTTCGTTGTCCTCCTTTGATTCTACCAACCCATACCACTTTAGTAAAGTCCACCTCCAAGACAATGATAGGTTGTATATTCCCTCTGACCCTTTTGATGACCCATTCATCCTATTTGGGTCCATCAACTACCTTGAGCTGAATAATATATTTAGCTCCCAAAATCTGTCCCAAGCTTCTGAGCAAACTTCTTTTGGGTCGAATGAAGATGTTTTAGCCCATAATCAAGTCAACGAGCCCGAGCTAGTTTTTGAGCCATGGGATGAACTGGGCCAAGTCGTTAAAAAGTTTCTTTCGAAAAGCAATCCTAGAACCCGCTCTCCCCCCAGCCCAAGTTATTCCCCAAGCCCAAGCTGTCCATGCAAGACTCAATGCAACCCAAATACAGGAAAGCCAGCCACAGACAAGAATCTGCCCAAGAAGAAACCACAGATACATTTATTATAACCCTATGGGCGATTTGGATGCACCGCAATGAAATAGTCTTCCAAAACTCCAAGCCAAATCCAAGAAGAATCATGAGCATTTTCGAAGAGTGCAGCTTCAGGCAAAAGCAAGCTAGATGATGGCAGAACAAAGTTCAGGAGAATAGTCGTCAAGTAGAGAAAACCGAAGATTCCAGTCATGTATGGACGCAAGGCACCATCAAAGGTAACACTCTAGACAGTTTCCAAATAGATGGAGCTTGAAAAAAAATCAAAGGAAGAAATCACTGGAAAGCAGGAATTGCTTGGATCAACGAAGGAAACAACAACTATAAAGAATCTATCCCAGTTCTTGCTACTAAACCGATACAAACGGAAGCTCTAGCGGCTCTTCAATGCATCAAAAGTCTTAATTTAGAGACAAAAGTAATTTCAATCAAGACGGATAACAAGAAACTGATCTCGGCTCTTAGAAACCCAAACAGCGCAAATCCGACTATAAGGAACATTGTCGAAGAAATTCGAGCCCGTAGCTCCAATTTAGATTTTGTTTCATGTATTAAAGTGTCAAGATATGGGGTTTCAAAAGCTCACTTTCTGGCTGTTAAAGCTAGGAAAAAGTAGCTTTTCTCTATATTATCATTTAAAAAAAAAAATGGAGGCAATCATTAAGTTGGTGGGAGGGAAATTTGATGAATTGGGTGGGGGTTAGTGAATGTAATAAGGTGGGTGGGTAATTAAAGAATGACAAAAATGTAATAAAACGGAATTTTTTTTACCATTTCTAATTATGTGTCACTTATTATGATATTTTGCAAAGAAGAATATGTGTCACTTATTAAAAAAAACAATGGAAGAAGTATAATAGAGATAAGATATATAAAAAGTTGAAAAATGATGATGAAATAGAGGAAAATGATACAAGTTTGCTGAAAAATGATAAATAATGATGATATCAGTTCTCTTATATAAATGATACCCCTCCATTCCTTAGCTTATTAGTATTGCTAATTGGGATCTTGACACTATTTGGTATAACATATAATCTTCTAAAATTTTCCCTATATATAACATATAGTCGTGTGGGGGTCTTGTTTGACTTAATTAGGGGGCGTTTCGTTTGAGGGAAACTGGAAAGGGAAACGGAATAAAACCTCTTCATTCCCTTTTATGTTGTTTGTTTTGGGGGTTTCTTTTCTCTCCCTTTCCCCTCCTTACCCCCAAATCCCTCTAACTTGATTACCCACACCCCCTCCACTTTCAAATAGGGGTAAGGGAAACCCTTGACCACTTTAGTTTGACCACCCAAGTTTTACCCACCCACCTCACCACCCTAACCACCAACCGCACCACCACAGCCACCGACATATCCACCGCCCCCCTCCAAAACCCACCTCCATGACCGGAAAACACACCCCATCACAGGCTGCCACTACTCCTTAGCCACCAACACCGGCCACCCTCACGCCACCCCCAAGCACCCCCATATCCGCTGAAACCACCCACCGGCTGAAACCACCACTTTGAGAATGAAAATGCAATGGCTCCACCTTAGCCAATAAAAAATCACATAAACCACCACTACCTAGTACCTACTCAAAAACCCACCAACACCACTTCAAATTTCAAAGAAAGAATGCATGAATACCTTTTTTTATGGCTTTAGACGGTCAAATTCGACCACAAAAACTCTAGATCTAGAGTTTTTATGGTCGAATTTGACCTTTAAAACCTCAAATTTCATATCTAATTGTGGCGGAGAAGGAAACGAAAGGAGGGGGCGGTGGTGCCAGGTGGTGCCGTGGTGGTCATGGACGGCCTTAAGGAGGTGGCGACAGGCGGTGAAAGGAAGGGTGGTGGCCGGCGAAACTTTAGAAAAAGGATGAAGAGGATATATGGTGGTGCAATGGTAAGAAGAGGAGATGAGGTTTTCTACCCAAACAACAGTTTTAAAGAAAGGGTTTTCTATTCCTTTCTCCTTGTTTCTCTTTCTTAAACCCTTTCCCTTTCCCTTCATAAACCAAACGCCCCCTTAATACTTTAGTTATATCAAACTTTTATAATTTTTACAAATATGTAATTACAAATATTTTGTAGTCAAATATGTGCATTGACTGACAAATATGCAAGTTAAACTAGAAATGTCAATAAGCAATGGAGGGAGTAATTCACATATGTAAGATTTTGTTACATAATAAGTTATGGTGTAACATTTTACATATAAGACGCATTCCTAACTTTTCAAATATCTAAATATAACTTCGTTTTGGATGAAATAATTATTGTATCGATCCAATCTTAGATATATAAATCACGGCTTTGCATAGTGATAATACTTTTGTAAGCTAATAAGGAAGGTACTTAGCAAACATGATAACCATGCATGCATTTGGTTAATTAAAGAGGTTATTAGACACTATGAATCATTATGATTAACTCAACCGTTCTTTAAAAGTTTTGATTAGTTCTACCGATCATGAGCTTTGATTTTAAAAAGATAGAAGCCAGCCGGCGTTATGCTAGAATTAGCCTTTTCTTAAACCACTTAAGATTTAAGAAGGGCCATAGAAGTTGCTTTGAGTGGCTTTGTTAGGTTCTTTATCCTTTATAAATATATACATGAGAATGCTAGCAGACTCCTTTATGAAATAAAAACTTAGGTGTGATCATTACACTCGTGAAGAACAAAGCTAAGCTTCAACTTTTGCTAATTTACTTTAAGAGTAATTGGGGGCGTGTGACAAGCAGGACCACTTGTGATAGGAGGCCAGAAACAACACAATTATCGAGTTGTACATTAATCAATTCTCTGGTTTGTAAAAGCTAAAAAAGATAGTGTGCTTTCTTTGATGCATGAAATCAAAGCAACGAAAGTCTAGTATCGTTACCAAAAAAACGCGGTATCAACTAGCCAGTGGTTATCAAAATGATTCTTAATTTCAAAAGGAAAAATATGTGAGTGAGAATGTGAGATGACTATTGACTAATATTATGCACAAGATATATGCATTATATAAATTATTTAATATAGTATTGAAGTGAACTAGAGTTTTGTGTAGTAATGCCATGCAATTACCTAAAACATCTTAAATATAGAATTGCGTTATTTTGTGATTCCTTAATTGTGAAATAAAATTTTCTCTAACTATTATTAATCAATATTGATTATTTTTCACGGACTTAATAAGATTAATTAGTTTGAAGGAAAACTTTTCTTTTACTTCTTTGAAAAGATGAAATGTTAATGGATGTATTCCCACTTGCATTAGCAATGACTTTCAGCAAAACTTATTTGAAAAAATCTTGACAATGTATCTTCTTTGTGCATCAATTTTTTTCTCACTTTAAAATTCCAATATCTTACAATAATTTCTGCGATTGCTATTCTTTTTTGTTTCTAGCTAATAAAAATTTAGTCCGAATTTCTTTTCTACACAGCTTTTTTCAACAAAAAAATTTAATTAATTTCTTTAGATCTTATGTAAAAAAAATTCAAAAGAAGAAACAAAAAAATTAAAGAAATTCAAAGGAATGTTTAAAGTGATCCAAAGAAATTCAAAGGAAATAATTTCACAGAATATGAGAGCTTGGTGTTTAGATACTACTCTCTCCGTTTTATTTTAGTGAAAGTATTGGGTCAGACCGTCTGACCAATATTTACTGTCAGACGGGCTGAGCCCAAAACAAGTTCTCGTCACTGATGCTGCCAATCCTACCCTAAAATCAAGTGAAACTCTTCGCCGTCGACAATACTACAGGTGATACACGATACTTCGACAAAAATCAAGTAGTAGATATATATTTCATTAATAAAATTTCACAACCCTGAAGCTTACACCGCAGCAACACCGATTGTGCAAGCAACTTGATCAAGATCACGCTGGCCACTTGATGTGATTTTCCTTTCCCTGTCAGATGTATAAAGAAATGTCAGTTAATTCTCAATGAGCAAGTGTGCACATATCATTATCTCCTCTTTGTTTTCCTCAATTGAGAAAATTCTAACCACAAGCACCAAGGAGAAAGAGAGAATAAGAAGCTCCCTTCACCAGCCATGGTTGACCATCAATTCCCACTTCTGCAGATGGTTTTGATTCATCAGGTCAGTTCGTTATTGTTTTCAGTTGGTTATTGTTTTGTTTCAGTTCGTTATTGTTTTGTTTCAGTTGGAATTTGTTTTGTTTCAGTTGGTTATTGTTTTTGTTTCAGTTAGTTATTGTTTTGTTTCAGTTGGACTTTGTTTTGTTTCAATTGGTTATTGTTTTTCTTTCAGTTAGACTTTCTTTTCTTTCAGTTGGACTTTCTTTTCTTTCAGTTAGATTTTCTTTTCTTTCAGTTAGACTTTCTTTTCTTTCAGTTGGACCAACTGAAAGAAATAATGGGCCAAACGAAAGAAATAATGGACTAACTGAAACAAAATGAAGACTACCTGAAGAAAAATGTAGACTACCTGAAAAAGAATAAAGACCAACTGAAATCCAAGTAAGTCTAACTGAAGCACAAAAACCAACTGAAAAACAAAGAAGACTAACTGAAAACAAAATGAAGACTACCTCAAAAAAAATGAAGACTACCTGAAAAAAAATTGGAACCACCTGAAAGTCGTTCGACCAAGATTATGGTCGGACGAGTCCGACACAATACGTTCTCTTTATTTTAATCTACACACTTACACTTTTCATGCATGCAAAATTTTAAGGACATATATCTTTAGTTTTGTATTTGTAAAAATTATAAAAAGTACATATTAATAAAATACATGTTATAATAAATTTAACAAGATCCCACATAACTATATTTTTATCCGCGTATAAATCACAAATGACGGTCAAAGTAAAATTTGTGAATAGTGTAAAATGTCAAAGTGTGTAGATTAAAATGAAACGGAGGGAGTAATATAGTAGTATCATTGAAGGATTAGTAATATTTGGTGGTTTTTACTTCTTTTTTTTTTTTGGTGAACCATATCCGGTTTCCGAAATACATTTTGGATCCAACTAATCCGGATCCGAGCCGGGTCAAACCCCAATTTGGGGGGAAAGCTCTCCCAACACACACTACTCGTTCCCAGGGCTCGAATCCGAGACCTTTAGTAAATCTGAACAATTCCCGTACTAGTTGATCTATGCGTGTGTTGGTGGTGGTTTTTACTCTAATTCGAGGGATTTTAACATTAGATATGTGCTCGTCATGATTTTAATTTTCGCTCCTTAAATTTGTTTATATTTTTTGCTTAGGATGCGAAATTGTTACTATTTCACAATTCTGCATCCGTCACAACATTTTGAATAGACAAGAGGTAATAAATGATCTGCGATTGTGCATGTTCCTTGATTTTCCTTTTGTTTTAGTAACTTTTGGTTGAGGTCGAAGTGACAAATGAATAGATCTCGTCTATTCGTCGTCGCACAAAATAATAGTAAGACATTTGATGAGTAGACTGTCTTTGGATCCTATTTAATAAGGAGACGTCACATGCATCGATCTTGGTCTCACCTCATTCCGCCATGGTCGTCGAGTGATTAGTGTACTCTTCTTGATGATGATTTTATCTAGGAATTTAAATAAATAGGCTGCTTTAATTAGTCTTATAACACTTTGGATACCATTGTGGGTGCGGCCCAAGATAATTTGACCATTTACAAACTTTTATTTTGTATTAGAGCCCAAATTCGACCTATGAATTACATTGTACGACTAACACCCCAATCATACCAGATATTGTTTTCTAAGTTATTAGGAATATTACAAATAATGAAATATATGATAACAATCAGGGTGAGCCATAATAAAGGTTTAAGAGGGCCATGATCCATACTAAAGTCTGAAAGTTCAGTTGTACTGATTATAATAGGCTATTAAGATTAAAAAAGTAAAAATAAAAGTTGTTTTAATAGTAAACTGGTCCGACCCTTCATAACCATGTCAAGAATTATTTGTTAAACTTTTTTTTAAGAAAAAAAAAATGGTAAGAAAGATTCCTCTGGGTTGCCCTCGCATAGGGCCCCCACCCAGAGGCACATATACAAGCCAGACACCCCCAACCCCCTCCCCCCTTAAATCCCAAGCAAATGCTTGGGGTAGGAATTGAACCCTAGATCTTGTTAGGGAAGATGGGAAAGCTCACCACTTGAGCCAACCCCATTTTCTAATTCTTTGTTAAACTGACCCCCTCCACAACCAAGCCTAACATCACCCCTGATAGTAATAGGATATAATAGTATGTTAGGATATGTTATTTAGATGTAACGATGATATTGTGTTCCTAATACTAATCAAACAGTCATTGAAAATATTCCTAAGATAATAATATATCCTAACATAATAATATAGTTTTATCATATCTTTATTATTTGTAATATTTCAAATATAAGTCAGTACTCTTCTTTGCCAAGTTACAAAATTTTGTATGTTCTTATTTTTTCTAAACCCATAAAATGTCTTTCTTTGCAAAAGTTGTCTTCAAAAGCACTTCTATTCAACTATCTTCTTTTAAAGTATATATACTTTTTTTTTATGGTGAACATACGTATCTTTTATAAATTACAAAATCATGAAAGTTTTACAATCCGCAACGAAATTGTTCAAAATATAACTAGGGGGTTGGGAAAATCCTAGTTACATTCATACTATCCGTATTACTCCTGCATTCTTTAGCGAGTCCATCTGTGACCATGTTAAGAGTCTGGCTACAATGTTTAATCTTCATTCCCAGAAGATCCTTCCACAACTTTCTGCATTCACATAAATCACTCAGATAGTTGTCAGCATAACCATCAGTATTACCTACGAGGTTAATCATTCGTATGCAATCCGAAAATATGGTAGTCGTATGGATGTTTTGTTCTTTAGCAATTTGTAGATCCAGTTTAATGGCCCTTAATTCAGCAAGACTATTATCTCTAGCAAAAGTGCGTTGGCTAAATCCCACCTCCCGTTCACCCTTCCTATTCCGAATAATCCCCCAAGACCATTAGACTCATGGATGCTCACAAATGAAGCATCAACATATATTGCAATATCTACGATCTCTCGGGTGATAGAGTTTTTTGGTCCGCCATCCTGTCTAGTATAGGTCCCTCCCTTAGCCCGAAAATTTGCGAGGATAAGAGCACGTTGGATGATGGTGTTTGGTTGGGCCGGTTTTTGTTTTTTTGAGGCTAACATTGATGCGGTCCTTCCAAATCTCATGGCAAAGATAGGGGAAAATGTCAGACCAACTCACTCCCCTAAACATTTCTTTATTACTTCCCAGATTGAACTTTAACCATTCAGTAAAAGAGAGCATCCTAGAGCACTGTGGTGTACCCGTATCCCAAACCCCCCTCGAATAACTGCAATCGCGAATAATATGGGGGAATCTTCACCTATGTTGGAACATCTAGGACAATGAGAGTTAGGCATAATATTTCTTATGTGAAGTAGGTTCATATGGGGGATATGGTCCTTCCAAAGTAACCAGAAAAAGAATTTCAATTTAGGCTCAATGTTATTTTTCCAGATCCAATCTAGGTTGGTCCAAGGGGTGGGTAGTTGGGCATCATAGGCTTGGGCAAGCGAAAATCCACCATTTAACGTAAATGATGGGGTGAGAAGATCGTTGTGAGCATCTTCATAGGGAGGAGGCATGCTAAGTATTCGGTTAAGGATGGCCTGAGGCAGGTGAAATGAAAGGTCCCTCACATCCCAACTCCCCCCTACCAATGTTGTGCACCTTCATATCTAGTTCCCCTCTCTGAAGAAGGCCACTGATCAGGGATCTAAGGGTCCCCACCCTTAACCAATCATCCTCCCAGACATGGATACTTTTCTCATTCCCTAAATTCCATATACAGTTCTCCTGAAGGAGGTGCCACCCCCTCCCTATGTTCCTCCACGTGGCGGATCCATTGGAGAACTTGGTGACTCGATGATCCTGGACATATTTGGATTTTATACACTCTTGAGCTAGATTGGGAGGCCAGGGCTAGGAATCGAGAATCGAGGAGGGCTAGGAATTAGGATCCAGGAAAGAATAAACCACGTGCCTATATGGCAAAGCTGGGATGGAAAGTATCCCAGGCCCCTTTTAAAGTAAACTAATCTACCTTACCGCATTCTTTTTGTATCATGTTATATTTTTATAGCTGAATACACATCTTTACCGTGAAAATATGTAATTATATATTGATAATTATTGAAAAAATTGATGTTTGTATAATACCCATAGATTAGAAGTAAAACTAGTTGTGTCAAAAACACAAATATTGATAAATTAAATTTCGAATTTGACAACTACTTTGGACATCATCTGAGCCATTCAGTAGACCAATTTCAAAAGAGAATTTTTATGCATTGACATACCACTAAACAGTTCAGAATGCACAAGGTACATTCCCGATTTGAAGATTACACCATGTACCTCAAAGAATCAATCTTACTTTAGGTAGTCATTATGTTTATGCAATAGATTTATTACAAATTTTAGACGTACATGATGCAATTTTCAAAACGCAAGGATATATTATGTATTCTAGATTAAAAGCTTGGGGATACATTATGACATTTCCCTTTTAAAAGTTGTATAACCAAGAGAAAAAAGCATCGAACATTCAACCTATTGAAAACGCCATAAAATTAGAAAAAAAAAAAAAATTATGAGAATTAGCCTTCCAAATCTACCAGGCTACATTCCTCATACTTCCTAAGTCCAAAGGAATAATTAATTCATATTATGGTCGTCCACGAAGATCTAATTTTATTTTATTGATATTAATAGTGTCTCTATTACGAAATAGATAAAATTGTATTACTTTTCATTTGTATTAGAGTTTTTAACCTGATAAAACCTCCAAAATCAACTTAAAAAACCGTCGCAAAACAAATTATAATGTATAAACTTCTTCTACATACACTTGTGAACTTCGAAGAATTAAAGCAAAAGGTTCTAGGAAGAGAATGGTTGGCCAATAGATCGTTTTTGTTTATGTGGACGTTGGCAAAGAAACCTAGCCTTATATTAGTGAATTTCAATATGATTCACCACCATCTACACAAGACTATTTCTTTTAGCCACAAAGCCATATATAGATATGTAGAGAGGGAGGGAGTAGGCTAATAAACAAGCTACAAATTAAATAATAACCAAATAACTAATAAATTAATAACCCTAAACACATATATATATGCTAATTGCTATATAATACTTTTTGATCGATGATACTAATTAATTATGAATAAAGAGTTGAGGAGAGTTTGCAATATGATGCATTACATCAACTTGAGCTTGTAGTGAGACAATATAATCAAGTGTTTCATTGATCAAAGAGTATTCATCCATGTATTCTCCTCCAGGAACTAAACCTTTTAATATTTGTGTTCTTTTCTTCACCAATCTCTTTGCCATTGATTTAGCTCTCATTTTATAACTTATAGACTCTCCACATTGCCTAGGACCATATTTGCATATCTTCTTTGAAGTACACTTCTTATAATAATTACTTCCAATAATATTCATTCTTGTAATTTTATGCTTTGTGATCAATAATGTTGTTTCTTGTGATGAAAAACACTCATCAGATTCATTGTCACCCAAGATTTTCTTAGCTAAACTTCGCGTTTCGCTATCTTTAGAGGCCTTGTTGATGAAGGCACGACTCCATGAACGTTTACCTTTTCTAATGGAAGCCATGGCTAAGTCTGCTGATAGTTTTATGGCTTTCTTCCTTTCCAATAAGCTCATTTTCTCTTTTGAAGACCTGCATATTTGCAGACCCATTATCCATTTCTTGAAGAATTCTTTCTTCAGAGACTTATCATTTTGCATTCTGTACAAAGAAAAGGTGACAACCCATTACTATAAGGACCAAATTCAACCAAATATGTTGGTAAGAGGAAACAAATTACATGTAGCATGACAATGCATGTGATAATTGGTTAATTTATATATGTAATAAATTTTCTTCACTCTAGGTGTTACACTACCAATAATGACCAATTCAGTTACTTCAAATTCCAACTTTCATGAAATATAACACAAGTTTTAAAATGCACATATTATTTGTTGAAGAAGCTCTAATGCACATAAAAAGTGTAATGCTAGCTAGCTAGTTGTATTTTACTCTAAAAAGTATAAACATATGTGAATGTATAAATTAACTAATAAATATCAGATAGAAACTATATCTATAATATGTCGATGAAACCGGTTTTACTTAGAAACAGTCTCCTATTTCACAACAACAATTTCAATAAGTCAAATACTTAAACTTACGAAACTGGTTTTGGATAATCAATGATCTCCTATATTTAAGAAATGGGTTAGTAACCTCAACCAGTTTCCTATATATGGTCTCCTTGGCTTTTTTGTAGTAGTGCTAAGAATTTCGTTGGAAATATAGCTTAATAAGTAAGTTCATTGTCTCCAAAATTAAAAAAAAAACGTATTACAACATAAAGGAAAACTCAAAACTTCCATTGTTCTTATATATTGAATGCTAAGGAAACACAGAAAAAGAAAAAGGTACTGAAGATTTGAAGAAAAAGAATGAAAATTCATACCTTAGAAAAAATAATCTTCACTGAGATGGAATAAACAAAGAGAAATGAAGTGAAAAAATAAATTGGAAGCACATGAGAAGAAGAAAGGTGTGGCAACACCATTTATTTTGTTTAGAGGAAAAGGGTAGAAAGAGAAATGGTGGGCCTTGAATAGAAAGACACAGCACATGCAGGCACATGGGTGGGCTATGGCCCACCACCCCAAGCCCTGGAGGACATGCCAAAATGTTTTCAAATTTTAGTCATCAAGAAAATAAAGGAGGGTTTCCCTAATGTTGTGCAAACTCAACTTTTGTTACTTGTTACTAGTACAAAGAGCTTCATATTTTAAAACCTCATTTATTTCATTACGCACTTTTCTTGAATTTGGTAGATATGCATATGCTTGGTGACAAATTTGTCAAACTCTTTTAGATTGCGAATCTATATTTCACTTGAAATGTAAGCTAATTATGTTATTTGAGTAAATACTTATATGTAATAGTCTTTAATGTGTTGTACCTTCATTTAATTTGATTCTATAGACAATAGTATAATGTTTGACGATAAAAACAAAAGTCTAAGATACAATTCAGGCATTGTGTATTCATGTATGTAAGTTTCTGTTTTTTGCCTATATCAAATAATAGATAATGGGGAAAAACTGAAGAAGAAAAAAACAACAATACTATAAATCTATAATGACGATAAATTAATGAAAATATGTCCGCATGAAGATATAACGTAGTTAATGTTGGTCATTTGATTAGTTATTCTAAAGCGATATTCATTATATACGCAACCCTCTTCATAACTTCATATTATATGTGAAGATGATACATTAGGTACAACTCTATTTAGAAGGCATACCTGATTTTATATTTGTATTAAAAAAAGCTAAGAATTAACCAAGGATGTCTTGACCTGGTGGTTAAGATTGAGGTGCTGTGAATGATAGGTCACAGGTTCGAATCTCTCCTCCCCTTCTTTGTACTTTGTGTAGTATAAATTAAATCTAAAAAGTACTAGCTACTTCTACCTTTGAACATTAAACATTAAAAATGAAGAGTGAAGAAAGCAAAGGGAAAATTAGAACAAATCACTGAATTGTCCGTACTAATCAAAACAAAATAAGGTCCTAATCTTATCCAATAATCGCCATAACGCCATGTGAGTACTAAGAAAAAATTACGCAGCAACATTAAGAATGCAATATTAAATCTAATGAATCAATAGTTAAGTCAATAATGCAAATCTAGAATTGTGGTTAAGAGGTGAGATCCGTGAGAAAGATATCAGATATCAATATCATTGACCCCTACAAGTCATGCTACAACTGATAGAGAACACAAGTGAGAAAGACCTTGCTGGTCTTATTATTGACACACACAAGGTCACTACCAAGCATTAAATACCCACTTTTAGCAAGCAATTAATTACCTTTTTTGCTATAGCTGATACATGGTAAATGCATTAAGGTACTAATGCATGAAGCATAGTTTAACACAGTTGATAAACTATATATATATAGAGGATCGATATTAGGTGTATATTTTCCTATGTTGTTCGTACTCTTCATTTCACCGTGTTGGGTCCTCAACACTCGGAAATGGGTGGGACACTTGGGCACTTTGTTTTGGGCTAAAAAATTAGAAAAAACTCTAAAAAAATAACCGAATCGGACACTTGAACACGTACTCGTGTCGGGCATGAGTATCCGAGTCTGAGCAAATATTTTCAAATATATTAGAATTGAGTAGAAAATATTTTATTCACCTTTGAAAAATTATAAGACATTGACTTTTACAATATTCACATACCATATTTCTTTTATAAGTGGAAAAAGTAAAAAATAAATAGAAAGAGAGTATTATGTAAAATAGATTTCTTTTGATGAATAATTTCAAAATGTTAAAAACTTACTTGTTTTACTAATAAATAATTAGTGATATTAATAATCAAATTATTCGTTAGCAATGTGATAATTGTAGTATTATAAATAATAGATAATGTCCAATTGGGTTTAAATATTAATATAAGTGTTAGGCTATTGAGCTACATATAAGGATTGCAAATTGCAAAAGTAATGCATGCTTTAGGTATGACAGTTATAATTGGGAGGTAAAAGGGAGTAGATTGCGCTTCAAATAGAGGTACAAATATTGAAGACCATTTATCACTTTGTTGACTATTATACATAATCACGTATATATGAATACGTACTTCCACCCTTTTCCTTTTTTTAATACTTGCACTAATTGAGTTTCACACATATTATTAATGCATAATTTAAATTTTTAATATTTTCAATCATTCTTTTATAAAAATTATAATCTCTATTACATAAGAGAAAGGGGGACCTGTGGTGTCCTCTTTTGAACTGACTATTTTGCCCCCCTTTCCCTTATTTAATTACAAAAATAATATCAATACCAAAATGGGGTTCAAACGAAGCTACCGGAAATAAAATTTCAACATCACTCCCAAATCACTTATGTTAGAAACTTTACAAATCCCTTTCTAAATCACGTTCAAGAAATCCCGCAAATCACTAAACTTTACAAAAATTTAAAAATTAACTGACAAACCAAAACTAATATAGTAGCGCGTAAATACATAAAAAAAACATTCACAAAATTCACTTACAAATCATTGTTCTCAAGAACTCACAAATTTCACTTACAAATTATTCTTTACCTATACACGCTATGCATAAAAATCTGTAAAAAAAACATAAAATTTCGACGGGGATATCACACATTTGTCCATCAGCGATTTGCAAACTTCCAAAAAGGTACATAATTCTTTTAATCTTCCAAGTTATTTCAAATTAGTTGAAAAAACAATAGCAATTGTTATGTAGCGACTAACAGAAAAAAGGGAGATGATAGCAATTAGTTAAAAAGGACTTAAATTTAACCCTTTATTTTCACATGAAATGAGAGAACAAGATAAAAGTAACAAATTTAGTTTTTTTTTAAAAAAATTCCAATATTAAAAATTCTGCTCATAACTTTTGCAAAAAAACCATTTTCACAAATAAATAAATTTTGAAAAAAAAAAACCAAAATCAAAGTTTTCGCGAACGGTTTTTGCAAAAATCAATTTTCAGAAAAAAAAATTAAATTAATTTGCTAAAACCATTTTCAGAAAAAAAAATTACATTATTTTGCGAAAACAAATAGTGAAATTAAGCACCAAGACAACTGTAAAATTTTGAAATGGAAAAAAAGGGTTTTTATACAATTTAAAATTTAATTCATTTTCATGTTAAATCAGAAAACAAGATAAAAGAAACAATTTTTGTTTTTTTAAAAAAATTCCAATATCAAATTGTGTATGAAAATTTACAAATATAATTGTAAATATGAGACTGATGAAAATTTTAAATATAAATTTTTGTGAAATCATAATTTAGATGTTAGGAAAGGGAAAAAAAATTGAAATTGATTCATACTTTTCGGATTAAATTTTGGGATGATAGAAAATCGACCCAAGAAAAAACTGAAGTTGATTTAAGAAATTACCTTTCTTTGTTAGAAAATCGACCTAAGAAAAAACTGAAGTTGGTTTGCTTCCTTCAAAAGTGGTTGATACGGCTGATGGATTTTTGATGAATTAGATCTACTGCTTTGCTTAATACTTGAAAAGGCTATTTTCTTATTGTATAGTGTATAGTTTGATGAACTAGGTTCCTTGAAAATATGGTTCGTAGATTTGTAGTGAGAGGAGAGAGAAAATGAATAGCAAAAGTAGTGGAATTATACTGATGTTGCCAAGTAGTGGAAAAGGTAGTGAAATTTTTTTTGTTAAAATTCTAGAAGGATGTGCCTACAGGCTACAACATCACTCAAAATTTTGGGTTTCAAATACAAGTGTGGATCAAAGTATAAATTAGCCAAATAATTATAATATGGGTTTCAAATACAAGTGTAGATCAAAGTATAAATTAGCCAAATTATAATATTGTTGCATTGAAAATTCAACATAACAGATAATATGGACTCAATTTTTTTTTTCAACAGAGATAAGTTTAACTAAGGGAGTAATATTATAATGCTACTTAGATGCAAAGAGTTAATGACTCAAAAGAAAAACAAATGTAGAAGAATACTATTTGATTGTATTTCAAAGAATCTTATTCACAAAATGGAGGTGACCGTAAAATACTAACTTGCATTTTCTTTTTGTTTACTACTTAGTAATAATTAGGCCTAAAAATGTCATCGCACGCATCGCGTGCATAAAAAGCTAGTATGTATTTGTTAAAGATAAAGTAGGATACTAAAGATATGATAAATATCTTTAGGATATATTAGTACTTAGGATATGATATTATCTTAGGGAAATATTATCTTATGATTTATTTCAGATAAATATTAAGAATAATATATCTTCTGGAGATGGTTTCCGGATAGGAGTTTCTATGTACTCGTATATATATTGTAGTCATCGTTCCTTATTGAACACAACTTAATAAAATCATATTGTTTCTCTCCTCTCATAAACTTGTCATCGTATATTATCTTAGGGAAATATATCCTAAAGATATTTATCATATCTTTAGTATCCTACTTTATCTCTAACAGTATTTTGAAGTATCTAATTATATATCAAGATAAATCAAATAACATTGTACATGATTATTATATATTTCCTTATATCTACATCACAAAAGAAAATTTGTCAAATAAATGTATGAATTAAAAGCGTAAAAATCCAAGAGATACAATTATATGAAAAAAAAATATGAAGGAAGTACTAATTAAGGTTATTCACCTTAGATAAAAGTGGTTTTTTTTAAAGTTGTACAGTCACGAACGGCTTAAATATGGTCTAGATACTTTTTGTCTGATTTAGGGCGTGTTCGGCACAGTTGTTATGGTGGTAGCTTTTAGCTGTGAAAGTAGATGTTAGTTGCACGGGTAGTTCTTAGATGTGTTAGCTGTAAAAGTAGTTGTTTACGAATAACTAGTCAAAAACTTAAACAAAACCTTAATATAAAATTTAATTTGTACACCACTAAACAATACCCCCAAAAGCTACAAATTGTAACTTTTGACCAACACTACTAGAATGTTGATTCGACCACTAAAAGATACTCGTATTACTATCTAACAAAACCCTCCTATATTTCTCAATTAGTGTTTTGACTAAATTATAACACTAAAAACTATCTCAAAAGCTGGCACCGAAGATATCTTTAGCCTAACTAGTTTAATCTAAACTTTGACTGTATCTTTTAGCTAAAATTTTATAAGGTAAATCATTATCATATTATTGAATCATATTGAATCTTATCGCATTTATTTAATGGTTTTTTCACCAATTACCTCCGATTTTTTAGGAAATTCACGAGTTACCCTCGCACTTTTGAAAATATACGGGGTACCCTCAATTTCACGATGATACACTCAAAAGCCCTTAATGACTAACGACGTTAACTATCATTAGCTTTAACCCTAATTAAACTCTAATTAGCCCTAATTTACCTAACTTAAACCTAACTTCTAACCCTACCCTAACCTTATCCCCTAACTCTAAACCCTAATCCTCCCACCACCCCCTCCCCACCCTAGCAGCCCCCCACCCCTCGTAGCCCCCCATTCGATTTCCCCACCCTTAATTATGATTTGACATGAGTTATTTTGATTCAAATAAGAATGACTAAAAAGTTTTTGAAATAATTAAGTTAAACAAAACGTAGTTTAAAAACGAGAGAAGGGTGAATTTAGAGTTTTAGCGAAGATTACCCCATAACTCAAACAATGTTAATCTCCAGTTGAAGAATAGGTTGATCGGCAAATTAAAGCATAATAACTATTCTACCAATGATTGTCAATGTTCATCAAATAAGGTTTGTCATGAGCTGAGTTGAGCTAAACTCGATTTAAGTTATACTATTCAATTACAGATAGATCTTTGTTGAGACTCAGAGGAGCTTAAACCCTTTAACAATTTCTTATTTGAAAATATATTTCTTCTAAATATAACACTTTGACTTTACTCTTTTCATATATCAATAATCTTAATCATACTTTTTACTAATATATAAGTAAGAGAATATGTTACTGTGTAAAATGCTAGGTGGTTAACCATCTCTCCACTAAAGCTTATTTGACAGTGTGACCTATTAGTAGCCATCTGGCCATCTTCCTTTCACCAAAATCCCTAACCGAGGTAATGGTTTCTCCGTTTCTCCTATGAGATTTGCTACCTTCTTAGCAATTTTCGTCTAATCCATAATCCCCCTTACCGATTCTTTGTGGACAATATTTTGGTAGATAAATTTTAAGCAATGCATTTTGTCTTTTTGCTTTAAGCAAGCTATGCTCTATTAAACTTGTTTTTGTTAAACCTAATAAAATTTTTTAACTTAACCTACTTTTACATATAAAAATTAGCTTAATTTCGGTAAACTAGAACTATATTTAAGTAATGAGATTAGCTTATTTTATGATTGAAATAAACAATGTAATTGGCTTTTTTTATGAGATTTTAAACTTGGTTTTTTTATGAGATTTTAATCTTCGCTTTTTTTATTGCTTAAATAATTTTTTTATTTGCAAAACTTAATGTCGTTTGCTGAAATTAACTTATTATAATAAGATTAGAACAACATAGCTTGTATTCATGAAAAAACTTCATTATAGCACTAATGAATATATCAAAAGTCCCCTTTTTTCTCTCTTCTCTCTCTACTTTCATAAATCCCTAATTTTCATCTTTTTAGACAGTGGTAAGCTCCTTTTTTCATTTTGTTACTCGTTATTATGATATTATTTTTAATAAACTTCAGTATTTTTCTAATGGAAAGTTTTTCAACTCAATCTATTGAGTTTTTTTCCTCTCTCCATATGAGATTTGGGCACTTTATATTTGCTACTTTTTGTAATTCAAAAGGTTTATTTGCTGATCAAAATTTGTACGGGGTTGCAACTGATGACAATTTTTCGTTTATAGTTACTTGAATTGAATCCAATTCTATTTCCAAAAGAACTACAAAAGATTGATAGACCCCCTAGTAAAATGTTGCATCAAACATCGATGTGAAAGATGAGAGTTTTGAAAGTGTTAGATCTCCTCAATATCGTATTTTGTCATATTAGAATTGTATTTATTTCATTTTGCATTGATATGTATTTGTTAGTTTTACTTTGGATTATATATGTTGTATAACTTTGAATTAATAAATTAATTTTAATTAAAAAAATAGTAATTACCGAACACATTAATTATAACTTCGAAAGATATTATAAGTTCTACATTTTTTATTTTTAATGTAAACACCTCATATAAAATTTGGTTTAGTGCGAGGAATAAATTAATAATTTCTTAACTATACTGCCTCTAGAAAAAAAAGCTTGTCCACAACAGAAAATTGGCAGGATCCAAGGAAAAAAAATGAAAGAAGGGAATAGAAAGCGGGACCGCAAGCTAGAAAATAAATTAAATTTGGGTTTGACATGGAGGAAATCCATCTCCCACATGGTCTCCACATGGGGGCATTCCCTTTTATTTTGAGAGTTGAGAGTTGAAATTTGTGGCTGAGAGCAAGTCCTCTTCTGCTCTATATAAGCGTCAAGCAAGGGTGGGGGAGGGACTTCACAAAGCACACATATTTTCCCGCATAGCTGACCAATGTGCAAATGCAGCCAATGCAATATTTGTTTGCTTTGGTTTAATTTGAGGAAAAATTATTTTAAATAAGTCAACTTTTGCGCGATTTTCTCATTTTAAGTCATTCTTTAGATTATTTCTGATTGAGTTAAACTTGTATGTCTCTTTTCTTCTATTGAGTTTTTACCTGTTTGTCACTTGTTTAGTAGGTTACTTATGATACGCTAGAGATCAAAGAACACCAATTGTTGCTCCTCTACTTAGTCCATGAGCACCAATTGAATTCCCATGTTTGCTAGACTAGAAGAAGATGAATATATTTCACTCTCTTGCTTTGTAGGAAGCGTGTCCGAATTTTCCAAGGGAGAAGAATAAGGTTTCTCTCTATTTTTTAGTTTGAAAAAGACTGACAAGATGAACGCTCTATTCCACCCTCATATTATAACCTTTTATAATAGTAGTAAAATAGGTTTAGTGAAAGACCTAGTCCAACCTTAATATTCCCCCATGATAGATTTTCTTTCTTCAATTGGTTATTACAAAATGTGACGTCATACGATTAGGTTAGCTTGGTACTTTCAATTAATATTGTCTCACTAACCAACATTTATTCTCTAGCAAGTAAATGTGATTAGTAAACTAGCATGATCAATTTTCTCTATAATAATTCTTGTTATATTTAGTAATTACCGGGAATGTATAAGGACATATTGCTTCGAAGAAACTACAAATTCAAAATATAGACGACAAAATAACTAAGTATACTGCTTTAAAGTGATATCATGATATATTACTCCTGGGGACATGTTGGGGCGAAAATATTGTATTAAGTGGGGTAATAAAGAAAAATAAAATCTTGATATGAAGCCTATAAGTATCGATCAAGAAAACATATGGTTTAAACCTCATTGATACAATAATACATCAATATAAGTATACTGTTATACTATATTTCACGTAAATGACTCGATTATTTGCTATATAAGTAAATCTGCTAATTTTTTTGGGTTATATTGATTTTCTCCTATCTTTTATTTGCTTTGTTATTTCAATTATGAGTGAGTAGTTTTATAATCTAGGGTTATATTATTAGTAAGCTTAATATTATAGTACGATAGAATAATATTGGAAATATTATAGCTAATACGCATTGATTATTAATGAGTATCGACTCTTAATATACTCTAATAGTATAATTAATAATAATAATAATAATAATAATAATAATAATAATAATAATAATAATAATAAGTATTATATATTGACTACAAATATAGGATCAATTACTGAATTTATATAAATGACTCGATTACGATAAGTGGTTCAAAATAATAAAAAAACTCAAACTTGAAACTGAAAAAATGAAAAGCATAAAACCGTTAAAAATTTCGAAACATTTCAAACTCCAATAAGTGGCGGGAATAATGTCCATGTCATCAATCCATAAGATCATAATCCATGTAAACACGCTCTACAGTGGATTTGGAAAACAGTAAGGGTACCTGATGCATTACCCCATGAATTTTGAAAAATCATAGGAGTACCTGGTGAAAAAACCGTTTTATTAATTTAGTGAGGGTAAAATGGGTCTTTCATTATTTTGGTGTCCCCCTATAGTTCTCATATATATAATAATTTATTGATTGTGTAAAAACAGAATGTTTTTGAATAATAATTAACTACCCTCCGATCCATTAAAAAACTATAATATTATGCAGAGATATTTGTAATCTTAGTAATTTTGTAAATCTAGGATATAATTAATTGATTGTATCTTATCTTAGTTGTCCTAACCATAGCCTACGACTACTCTAGTAATATTGGTATATTAAAGTGTGATGGGTTAATGATTTTTGTAAGGAATCAATTTACTTTCATAGTATTATAGTCATGCTTTAACCCAAAAACAAGGATAATGTATTCATTCATCATATACATGTGGTACATTTAAGATTAATTTTTGCTCATTTAAAATTCTCTTTTCTAATTCATTTTGCTCATTTGAATTATTTCAAATGAGCAATTATAAGAAAAAAAATATTGAATATCTTATGTTTACAATATATCTAAAGATATGATAAAATTTCACGAGGATATTACTCTTTTTTCGATTCTTCCTTTCAAAAAACATTATCATCTCAACAAATAATTTCTAACATCACAAAAGTGGATAATTTTAATGTGCCTGCAAGTGAGTGCAACAGATTTATGTAGTTGTGCTCATTAATCTGTCGTCCTTGGACGGCAATGTTGCTAGGATCGTTTTTATACCTTGAACGTGAACTTGTACTTGGTAACCATTTGTAGTTTTGTACTAATTGAACTCAAAATTTTAATTTCTATCTTTATATGTGATTTGTGAAGCATTTCTGTACATTTGTGAGCCGACACGAAGCCTATGTGGCTATGTCATATTAGATAGCTGGTCTAGTAATCTGGCCAATGGTGGCCGTGTTTATGAAAATGTGACCTGCAACAGCTTGAGCGTCACACACTCATACTTGGAGTTAATTTGCCTATAGATATTAGACATCCAATCTACTTTAACCGACATCGTACACCTCGTGCAATGTTTAAATGTACATTAAATTAACTTTTGAGATTAGGAGCTTGTTTGGTTAACAAAATAAATTATGAGAAGTGCAAATTTTTAGGAAGTAAAAGTATATGAAATTGTTTGGTTGGCAAAACCATGAGAATTTGCACTTCCTATGAAGTTCTACTTCCTCCAAAATGGAGGAAGTTACTTACCTAGGTCCCCCTAGGTAAGTAGAGCTTCACATAGGAAGTTCTACTTCCCATTATCAACCAAACACAATTTTACACTTCCTAGGAATTTCAAATACATGGAAAAAAATAACTTCCTAGGAAGTATGACTTCCTATATACAACCAAACAAGACCTAGTATTGCGACAATTATCTACACAATCAGGACAAATTTAAGAGAAGAGAGTCTATACCTTATTACCCAGTAGTATCTGATTTAGTGGTAATATTTATTGTTATGAGGTCAAATTTTAGTAGAGGCATTTTAGAGATGAGGTTCCTTACTTCCTTCTACTTTCAAAAGGTATTGCATGTATAGCTGGATTGATCAGATTATCCTGTACAAGGTTTTGATCCAATAGAACATTTTTACTTACCTTTTAAAAAAAAATGTAAGCTAAGAAAATATATTTAAGTTGATGATTATAACTCAATGAATAATTTTATACGGTCACATATATATAACAATTATGATCTTTTATTTTTCTTAAAGAAACGAGGAAGCCAATGTATAACATCTCTTCTATTTATAAAAGGTTCTAAAATAACAAATTAAATTATTTTTAAAAGAAAATTTAAAAAGGGGACATAGACTTGGTGAAAATAGATACGTTTTTTTCGCCATATATCCCTAACAATATAAAATGTTCACCATATACCCTTAATGTTTCAAATATTTACTATATACTATACCCTTGAGTTCTTAAAAATATGCACCATTCACCTTTATTGCTAACATGCGTCAACTCGTTGCAAGCTCAAAACTTATTGCACCGTATGTCCTTTATTTACCTTAGTTGCTTTACTCTAACCTAATGACTAGGCCTGCTGGTTTTAGGATACTAAAGACTACTTCAGTTAAATTTGGAATCCCGAGGCCTAAGGGGAATTCCAATGCAAGAAATAGCAGTGGGAGGGGAAAGTAGAGTGAAAGGCAACTTGAGTTGAGTGAACAATCAAACAACACTTAGGAAAGTGATAGAGGATTTTGCGTTTACAAATGATGGGAGTCTAGTGGGGATGAAATATTTGAAACTGATTTCATTGAGGATGAACAGGAAATTGTTGAGGATGATGAGATCCATGACAAAACATTTGAATTTCACTCAAAAAGCCTGCTATATTTTTAACCAAAAAACCCAACAACTATTTTTCAAATTTCAAACACTAGCTAACCATTGTACATGGAGTGTACGCTGAAATAAGTTTACAAGAAAGGGCATATGATGCAATAAGTTTTGAGTTAACAGCGAGTTAACGTCCGTTAGCAGAAAAAGGTAAATGGTGCACACTTTTAAAAACTCGGGGGTACAAGGTGAATATATGAAACATTGAGCGTAAAAGGTGAATTATTTAATTTGTCATGGGTGTATTGGCAAAAAACTAAAATATATATCGATGGTAAAGAACGATGTTTTCGATGATATATAATTAATCGGATGAAACATTGTCAAACATATGTATGAGTGGAGCACACAGAAGGAATGAAAGATGCCAAGTGATTCAAATATGTACAATATAACACACCCATATATGTATGTGTGTGTGGGGGTGGGGGGTGGGGGGAGGGAAGATCACATGAGAATGCTCCTTACATGAGAAATAAGAATGAATCTCAATCATACAATTGGATTAGAGTTACAAAACCTGTTCATTAGAATTATATCACCCCCAAAAATTTGAGCCCAAATTTTTTTTTCCCTCATATGAACTGACTTATATATATATATATATATATGTATGGGACATGATCGATCTATATGGCAGGACAATTACTTTATATCGCTCTTAAGTAGACGACTTGAAAACTTTTAATTTTTCACTAAGTACTTACACTTTGTATGGACAAGAAGAAACGGAGAGAAAGAGAAAAATAGAAAGGAAGGAGAACAAGTTCCCTTATCTAGATAAAAGGGTTGGGGAACGGGAGGGGAGAGAGAGGAAGGAAGGAGTGAAGGAAAATTTCCTTCCTTCTGTAATAAACATCCTCTATCACAACTTGGACTAGTTTGGATGGAAAATGGAACTCCATCTTTCCATCTCTTTCTTTCCTTTGCCCTTGCTCCTATTTCCCCTCCCATTTCTTTAATCCGATATTACTATCTAAATTAGTATCAAGTAGCTAGCATAACAAATAATAAGTTAGGAACTATCTAAAAAGTTAAGGCTCCCAATTAGCATCCTAATAAGCCAAGACAAGGATTGTATGAGAACTGTAAAGAACATAGTTAGGAGTATGTTTTCTTTCACCTATACAATTTTGTGATGATATATCGGGATAAGGTCTTCAGAAAAAAATTAACTTTATCATATTCAAAGCCCGTCATTTTGAAATAAGTTTGATTTTCACACCATTCGCTAAAAGTTGACTGACATCATTAAAATAGGTAATCATGAACAACAGTAATGTAACGATGAAAACCAAGTTCATACGGAATATAGGATTTTCCGTAAAAGTAGACCCCGTTCTTTTGGACTGAGATAAATTGAACTACATTGAACTGAAGAAGTGATAATAATAATAATAATAATAATAATAATAATAATAATAATAATAATAATAACAACAACAACAACAATAATAGTAGCAATAATAATAATAATAATAATAATAATTACTATTATTATTAAAAAATAACAAAAATAATTAATAATTAATATTGATTTTAATAATTATGATATAATGTCACGATGAAAAGTATAAGAAGATACATCAGGCAAACATGATTATTGTATACTAAATTTCATAGGAAAAATATGCTTAAAGAATTCAGCATCCATTGACTCTCTAATAGGACCAAAACCAGATGCATCCTTAAAAAAAAGTCTATATGCAACATTGTTAGAAGCATAACAAATTAAGATACCATCTACAATCTTAGGTCCAATCTTACTTCTTTGAAAGTCAGGAAGTCCTATTTTACGCAAACACCCCCACACTTTGAGGTAACCCAAATTAGGCTTATAACATTTCCAAAATTCATAGGGAGTTATATCTAACTTCTTATGGACTAACTCTAATAAAGTAGAGGATCATGACACATTTTTTATTGAATGCTTTCTTAGGGTGCTTAGCTTCTACACATACTTCACATTTATCAAAAGATGTATTGCTAAAGTCAGGAATAAGACTAAGTTGTTTTAGCCTTTTAATAGATGCAACATTCAAATGACCTAGTCTAGAATACCATAAAGAAACAGACTCAGTAATATAAATGGAAGCAATAGAAATTTTATTATCAATAACAACATCCATAACAAAAAAGGTCCACCATTACAAAAGCCTTTACCCACAAAATCACTATTTCTAGTTAATACTAGTTTATCAGATTCAAAAGTTAACTTGGTCTTAGCTTTATTTTAAAAAAAAAGAATTAGAAATGAGATTTCTGCGGGTATTGGGGACATGCATAGCATTCTGCAAATCAATGGTTTTTCCGGAGGTTAATTTCAGGGAAACCTTTCCTTGCCTAAAACACTCACAGTAGTTGAGTTTTCCCATGAAGATGGCTTTTCTCTCTGAAGCTTTATTATAGTCCTGGAACATATCCTTGTTGGTGCAGATGTGGCTGGTTGCACCAGTGTCCACAACCCACTCAGAAACATTGCTTACCAAGTAGACATCAGACACCACAACAGCAATAATGTCATCTTCAGCAAGGTTTTCTTGAGCTTTGTTGTCTTTTGGTTTGCTTTGAGCTTCCTTTCTTTGACGGCAATCCGTGACAGCTTGCCCATACTTACCACAAATGAAGCAACTTCCCTTAAAAATGTATTTTTCCCTTGAAGTTGTTTTGGTTCTGTCTTGTACCATAAAACTGATTTGGACCCTTACCTCTTGATCCATTATCCGCACCTTTTATTTTCCACCAGATTAGCAGTAGAGGAAGAATGCTCAGATTTCCCTTTGGTTTGGATACAGTTCTGCTCCTCAATCTTAATATGGGAAACTCAATCCTGAAGGGTAAAATCTTTCTGTTTGCGTTTCAAGGAATGAACAAAATTTCCCAGGAAGGAGGTAATTTTCCAAGAAAATAGTTGCCTTGGAAAAGTTCAGAAATATCCATACCCTCAACCACAATATCAGCACATAAAGTCTCATACTCATAAACATGATCTAAAACAAACATATATCATCATATATAGGAAACTTCAACCAACGACTACATGCATATATTTTAGTCCCAAAATCATCAATACAATACTTAGCATTCAAAGCATCCCAAATATCCTTAGCATTTTTTGACTTACTATAAATCATGTAAAGAGAAGAAGTCATATAATGCAGTAACATCCCAAGACATGTCTTATTGTCTTTCACAAAATCCCTAACATAATTCTCAGGAGCAACATCAACAAATAAACAATAATCTACCCCAATCTGACCCAAGAAAAATTCCATCTTACTAGATCCCATCTTATAGGTTTTCCCATGAAAATGTTCTAACTTAGACATATCAGGGACAAAGAGATTGGTAATAGGGACGACATCCAGAATGGGGACACTATCATTAGGAATAGCAACAACCATACTCCATAATAACATATACAAAAAAATCAACTTTAGAATGTAGTAACGTAAACTGGTAACAAATAGAATAAACTTATTTGACAACCGTGGCGTGAATTAAACACTGTCCTAAAGTTGAATCTGCCCCGCTACAACATAAGGACCCACATCAATCAACCTCAATGGATACATGATTTCTAACTTTTCGGTGTCCACAGAAAAGCAGATTGAGAACGTTCAAGAATATTGCCCAGAAAAGAGAAACTGGAATAGAAGAGGAAGATGTATTTTTCTGTGTGTTAAACCATACCATCAGAATACTGGTATTTATAGAAACTGAACAAACAAACTTCATTAGATCTTGGACTGATTATATGGGATAAAACGGTCAATAATTGGAGGTTAATGGCAGTAGACTAGGAGAAAAATTAGGAAAACCGGTCACTTAAGAGAGATTTTAGGGAAAAACCATAACTTGATGTTGATAAATAATTTATCCAAAAAGAAAGTTAAGTTTATTTCTCAAAACCCAAAATGCCCATGGCCCTAGTCTGAATCAATTAGCAGGCAGCACACAGGTGTGTGATAAGCATCCATCACCACACTCCGATCCCACTAAAAGTCTCATTACTACTCAACTTAAAGGGTTGATCAAGAGTAATAGTTATAAATCTTACTCTTCCAGTCTATTCTTTTAATGTGGAACAAAGGGCAAAATACTTTTCATATTCTTTGAAGCAAAATTTTATACTATACACTCCAACATGAAGTAGATAAAATATAGAGAAGTACAAACACATTAAATATTTAAATAATTCAGCGAAGTCTCTAGTTGACTTTGCAAGTCTACAGGCCACACATAAATACTCGATTACTCGAATTAGAGATGGCAGTGGATCCTAGACCCGGCCCGGATCTGTGGACCCGGATCCGTTTTTTCGGGTCTGGATCCTAAAATTATGGACCTGTTGGATCCGGGTCGGTTCGGGTCCACTTGTCAAATCACGGATCCGGGTCCGGATCTGTAAAATAGACCCGGACCCGGATTCACGAATCCGTTTTTTTTTAAAAAAACTCCATGTTGGGCTGGGCACCTGGGCCTCCTGACATTTTAGCTCTGTCATGCAAAGGAACATCAACTCCATAACATTTTAGCTCTGCCACACAAAGGAACATCTAAACAAACTCCCTTCAGCTAACTATTCTCACAAATATTCAAAAACATCAAGAAAAACATAATACAAGCCAAATAGGTATGATGTGCATTAAACACAATTATTGATCACCAATTCAATACAGATGGCAAAAGTACAATGCCTCAAGTAACGTCAATAATCATTTTAATATCACAAAGTGGGTGAAATTGCATGAAATGAGCTGAATCCGTTTTGGACCCGGATCCGCATGATCCGTCGGATCTGATCTGGGTCCAACTTTCTTAGACCCGGTGGATCCGGGTCGGATCTGGATCCAGAGTCTGAAAACGGATCTGGATCCGCCTGAACCCGATCCGGATCCGACCCGTTGCCATCCCTAACTCGAATTATTGGCAAATATTTTTCCTATTAGCAGCAAACATCCAAAATCCACATTGGGCCATCAGACAACACCACATATCACCGGACTCATGCAATGCTACTAATGTTGGGCTAGACTGACATTGAACAATTGGGCATATGGGATAGACACGATGCTGTCAGGCTAAAGTCGGCCCCATTGTTTTGTAATTAACATGTAGTACTAAATTAAATACATGTCACAAATAATTTGTGAAATATGTAACTCAAATATTTAGCACTAATACACTGAAAATTTTCGTTTTTTACAGCCAAACTCTTAACTCCGGTATCAATTCGAGCAATCCGATTGTGGGACTTCGCTAAAGATTATTATTATTTAAGAAAGAAAAATTTTCACAAAATCACCTTAAGTTTTCACTTATTTAGAAACTCCCACCTTTATTTTTTTTTCCCAAACTTCCACAACTTTACGAAACCTTTATAAACTCCCACCACTTAACGGATTTTGCCAAATTTCATTAGTGGTGGGACCCACATCAGTTATTTCTTTTGTTTTTCTCTCCAAACAACTCACTTCCCCCTTCTTATATAAGATGATTTCCCTCCAACACAAGCAACAAAGGGGGCAAACCTCCTTCTGATAAGATGTTGGTGAAGGATTAAAGGGTGAAAAAGGAAATTTTCTCATATAAAAAGGGGGGAGTGAGTAGTTTGGAAGGGAAAACAAAAGAAATAACTGATGTGGGTCCCCCACTAACGGAGTTTGGCAAAATCTGTTAAGTGGTGGGAGTTTATAAAGGTTTTGTAAAATTTAGGTGGAAATTTAGGAGAAAAAAAAACATAAAGGTGGAAGTTTCCAAATAAGTGAAACTTAAGGTGGTTTTGTGCAAATTTTCCTTTAAGAAATATAAACACGGCATGTTTGAGGAGTATTATTTTCCATTTTAGTTTTGCTTTTGCACCCCTATTCTAAACTCTGTATAAACCATAATTTTCTTACTATAACATCCAGTCTCAACCTTTATATTTGTGTTTCTAAAATATTTTACTAAAAAAGACCAAGGGTCCAAATTATAAAGGGATGTCATTGACACGACCAAATAGGAAAACGTCCCGTTCTATTATATCCAATTCATCCATGCGTTGCTTTGTATATATTTAATAAAAAAAATTAGAAGAAAAAAGAAGAGAATTAATCTCCTGTTGAAGTAACTTCTTGTTAAATGTGCTGATATTTTTTCAAGTTCATTTGTTTGTTAGAAGATTTAACCCGACCTTTTTACCCTGCTTATGTTTTTATCTTTATGGAAAATGATATATATTTTGACTTTTATATTAAGCACTAAGTTATGGTACATAGTGTTTGGAAGATATTCCGTCCTTTAGCTGTTATTTTAGTTTTATTATTTGATCTCATGTAAAGAAAGGTAGAAATTTCGTCGCCCATCATCTCGCCAAAATAATTCCGTTTGGGATAGAGCAATTTTGGGACATCGTTGTCCTTCAGACATTTTCCCATATGTACTTTCGGACATTGCTGTTTCCTTTCAAGAAAAAAAAGTTGGGTTTTAGACGAGTACGTGTTGAATTTTAGGCGGGTTTGAGGTAGGTTGTGGAGCGGGAAAGATAGGGATTAGGCGCATATAACAATGCCTATCGATATTGAACCAGGAAAAGACGCTTAAAACATTCACTTACATGCCAAAATCCAATTAACGATCAAGGTGCATATAAGAAAACATTACAGAAAAATATTAGAAACGATTGGATTAGGCGAAGATATAGAACCTAAAATGTACTATCAGTAATCGAAATCTTTCGATCTTTGTTTACACATTCTATTAAATCCAATTAAAACATCTACTTACGCATACAGAAGTTACAAAGACGATATGCGAAGATTACAAGAACTATTAGAAGAATTCACATGCTGAAAATCCATTACAGAACCAAGCACCAAGTCCACGGACAAACTGACATTGATCTCAGTTTCTATGCCGTGGCCGTTGAAGGCAATGTAAGTCCATGAAGACTTCTTGTACTTCCTATCAATTGCTTCCTAACCTGAGACCACCAACAAAGACAAGACATCTTAAGCTTTAAAACAGAAACAAAGAAGAATAACTTCATAATTATACTCAAGTTACCAAGGAACAAAAAAATGACAGTAAAGATTGATACTAACTATATACTTATTGTCAAAGTATTCAAGAAGATTCTTGTTTATTTTTATATATTGTTTTCTTTGGACAAAAACGTAATGCAATTGAGTGAAGTGTATGACTCAAGGAACCTGAGATTGTTGATAAGCGACCACTCCGTCGAGCTGCTTGCTTCTTTACTTCCTGAAGTCCCGGAGTTTTAGGAGAGGCGAAATTCTCATCAGGTGGATTACCTCTTGTGCCATGATCTCTACACTTTTCAACCACGGAAGGTTTTTCTGCTACTTCTTTTGTCTGCCAGGCAATCTTACTGGTGGATAAGACTGTACTAGTTACCCTCATAAACTGCAAGTCGTGTCCTGCAACCAACAGGAGAGGAAACCGGAATAATGTTTGCATGTTGAAACATTAATGAACCAAATTCATAACTGAGATACTTAAAAAGAATGTTGTTCATCTAATTACAACATTGCTGGATCAAGCTCTATCATGCAAATTGCAAGAGAGATTATACCTGACTCCAGCATAATTAAAGAGATACGAATAAATATGAACGTGATTGATCTCCAATCTCTAAAGCAACTCAAAGTTCGTTGGTTGAGGTAAAATTGACTAGCCAACCAAAAAATAAGAAGAGGATGGCTAGATATCCAAATGTTAGAAACAAGACTTTGTCAAGGCATTTTTGTAACTTCACTTGTAGGATCTACCGCAATCTTATATATTCGAGACAGCTATGGTGTTGCACAGCAAAGTCTGTTGGGCAGCAAGATACTTTTTCCGAATAAGATATTTCAGTTTTATAAGAAAGCTATATGATGTACTTCCCGTATAAAAATTCAATTCCAATGAGCTCCTCCAAATCAAAACACTGACTAACACACAATAATATTAATATACCAAAAGGAACTTTACCTCTTTGAGGAGAGATGATGTTTTTTATCGCAAAATCATCACGATGTTGAGTACCTTCCAGTGGAGCATACATGTAGGTATCAGATTTAAGGTACTCCACTAGCTTCTCCTTTGTTCGGCCCTTACTCCCCAAAATGGGTTCACCTGTATCCAATCCTCAGAAAGTAGAATTACATACACAAAGGAAGGTTTTCAGCAAACCATTCAAATCATTTCATTTTATTTTTTAGAAAGGACCCTGCCTGTAAAAACTTCTTATTTTCTTAAACTAACATAACACTGTTAATAATAATAAATCCATATAAACATCACAATTCACAAGGCAAGAAACCAAGCTCCTTGAACAGGAAGTTCATATTCAACTTAATAGTAGCAATTATTCAATGTCCTTTATATGTAACCAACTAATTCAACTAATCTCCTTTTAAATTCCAAAGAGGGGGGGGGGGGGGAACAGAGCTAACATATCAGGCCAAGATGATCCAAAGACCTTATCACACATTAAGCGACAAACTAAACCGGACACCACATAGAACAAATGAGCCCAATGACATGATTTGACATTACTTAAGATTCGGAAACAACCTTTCGACGCAAAAATAGAACAAAGATCGCCATTTCACCTAAACCTCCACATTTCATCAAAACAATTTGTAATCTTATTTGTTTACTTTTTCAATAGGGGCATTACCAATTTGTTTCTTCTTCCCCCACTTATGATGAAGAATTTTCAAAAAATATATACTCCCTCTCTCCCAATTGTTCCCAGAAACCCAATTGTAGGATGTCCTAATTAATTTCGTTTGGACATAGCTTTTTATGATGAAGTTATCCTCCCACCATCTTCTGTAAAGTTGGGCCTCTCACCATCTTCTGCGAAGTTGGGCCTCACACAAGCCACTCACCAACCTTTATCACTCTAGCTAAGTTTCAATTTCCCTTAAACGTGTCTTATAGCAATTTTGGCAACTAAATCGGAGTGAAAGGAGTAATAAATTTCCCCAAATTTAGCTTTTCAGTAGACATACGGTTGAAAGAAAAGTCACACGCATGTGAGTTTGTTCCAAATTGAAGAAGAGAACTCGGTACGAATGAACTATTCCACCTATTGACAATTGGTATGAAACCTCCCTTCAACTTATAAGTAGTCCAAACTCTCCAATGTTAGAGGACTTGATGGAAGAAAGGAGACTAGGGGAGGATAAAGGATTGCCTTTTTGCCATAAAAGTGTAGTTGACTACTCCACCTAGTGCTCATAGACTTAGGTGAAACCCTACAAGACTTGTATCTTGTATGTGGTTAGTCTCTCCTCCGCAAACCTCTACGCGTACAAATCCATTGAAGATTTATCGGTAACTCAACATATTCAGGTTTCACAAATCCAAATGAAATTAAAGAGCACATCCTAAAAATTCAGATAGATGTTATAAATTCTAAGATACTCCGATTACAAACATTGGTACATCCAACCACCATAGTCATCTACAATACCATCGCCAATTATCTAGATTCTAGCACAATGATTTGAAACACAAGTCACAACCACCGAACCACGCCTAACTACCTGGAATACAACACTTCTACATCCAGAAGAGGAAAAATTAATGTAAATAAATTGAGATTTTTTGTAACTTAAGTCAAATTAACCTAAAATAATGAAGTATAATGTAATAATAAGGGCCTGTTTGGTAACCATAATTTCCAATTCACTTGTTTGGGTACTCAATGGAATTATATTTGAAATTAGACCAATTCCAATACAATTCCAACCCAAGTTAAAAACACATGGTATAAATCCCACCCCACTCCTTGTCATTCCAATTTCTCTCTCCTCTAAGTTCCCCATTATTCGCTCCCTCCCCTCCCCCGCGACCCCACCACCCGATTGAAATTCAATTCCCGTATTTCCCAAACGAGTTTGAGGAATCGGAATTGGACTTCAAATGAGAATTAAAATACTAAAATTGAAATGAAATTCGGGTTCACAAACGCTACTTGAAATCAATTTTTTGAAAAATCTAGAGACGTAACAATCAATAGCTGGGACGTACGTATAGACAACAATGACAAATAGTTGGGACCCCAACGTTAATAATTCAATTATGCAATTGATTTAACTTCTATAATAATTTCGCATGCATAGCGTGCATATAAAGCTAGTAACTTATAATAAGGGATATTGGGAAGAAACCTAGGGAAATTTAAGGAGATTTCAATTTGAGCGTAGGAAATGTCAAATGTAGGTAGTATGTTATAAGTCATAACAGCTAAAAATATCCGAGTTCCATGAAAATCTAAGACATACATATTGAACTAGCGATGAAATTAACACAAAATAAAAACAAGACGGGATTATATAAAGATTAAGGAACAAGAAAAAGTTACTAAATTTACCTCTAGAGGAGGAGAAAACATCATATTGCGCAGACGAATTCGACGCCGTAGAAGATGAGATGAAGTGGGAATAAAAATAAGAATCAGATTTAAGATATTCAACAATTTCTGGGAAAATTTTGCGGTAATCAATACTAAATTTCTTCTTCTTTCTAATTTTGTTCTTGTTACTAGTACGCATTAAAGGCACTTTCTTCTTCACTCCCATGTTTTTCTTCACCTCCATGTATAATTTTTAGGGAATTTTCCTTTGTTTTTGTTTGATTTTGGGTGAAGAAATTACTGCCGCTTTAAGTATGAGTTTATCTCATCCAATTTTTGTTGTTGAATTATGTATAAATATTTTTGATCTGCTTTTTGTTAATGTATGCATGTGTATTGTGTAGAAGAATTTTGGGCGGGGGGATTTAGCGGTTGACAGGTTGAACACTTGGGATGGTAACTAGACACGTGTATCTCTCTGGAATATCTCACGTGTCTTGTTCATTTTCTTTTCATTTTTATCTCTTCAACTTATCGTTGTAGGTGAATAAATTATCTAAAGTGATATAGAAAAAGAAGGGAGAAAACATATTATTGGAATATACAAGTTATTTATTGTTTGTGTGGCTAAGGAATATATTGCTATCATGTTCTCAACGTAGATTATTTTGCCTAGGATCCTGTACTTAGTATAACAATCGTTATTTTGGTTGTATTTTTTTGTCCTATGTACAACTCTCTTGTATAGGTCTAAATTTTCTCTCAATGATTGTATAGTTGTTAGACCCTAACAGGGGAGTAATTCCTTCTTGTAAATTTTCTCTCTTTCAATACAAGAAATTGCAAGATTTTTTTCAGATTATAATCCAACTTTGAGACTTTGATTCTTTTCATAGTATCATAGCAACATGAGTTAAGCCTTAGGCTTAAGAAAGTTTCGAAGGCTCTAACTTTATACATGGCTGGTGGAGGTTCCGCGAGAAAAGAAGGAAATGAAGGAGAAACTTTTTCTATGAATCCATACAAAGATCCTCTATTCATTTTAGTGAATAAATAAAATGGATCAAACCCTCTTGGAAGCATAACTTTTGATGGAACAAATTTTATAAGTTGGAGCAAGAGCATTCGGATAGCATTGGGAGCCAAGAAAAAATTTGGTTTTCTTGAAGGAAAGCATCCTAAGCTTACTAAAAATGACAAATAAACACAAAAATGGGAGAGATGTGATTACATGGTAAGATCTTGGTTGCTTGTCACAATGAAACCTGATGTTGTTGGAAGTTTGGTGAGTATGTAGTCAACAAGATTACTTTGGGAGGAGATAGTAGAGAGATATGCTCAAACTAATGCTCCACAATTGTTCCAACTCAAAAATGATCTTTGGGAGTTACAACAAAATAATTTGAGTGTGATGAGTGAATATTATTGCAGATTTAAAGGTCTTCGAAATCAAATTGCAGACCTGGAAGGGATGCTAGAGTGTACTTGTGGAGCAATGCAGCTGTAACATTGTAAAGAAGGTACGGTATTAGAATTACAAGGGAGTGGGATAGTGATTAATTTGTGATGGGCCTCAACACAGGTTATGATCAAATGAAAACAAATTTGCTTTGTATTGATCCTCTGGTGTCTGTTAACAAGGCGTATAACTTGGTGTTCCAAATGGAAAGACAGAAGCATAGATCACTGGTGAATTGAAAATGCCAGCATTGAAGCTAATGCTTTGGCTGTGAACAAACAAAATCAAAGCAGAAGTTTAGGTTTGCGACAAAACTTTTAGAGAAGGACTACTATAAGAAATTGAAGATGGAAAAAATGGCAAGGGTATGTCAGCACTATGGAAAGAAAGGCCATTCCAAAGAAGAATGTTTTCAGATAGTAGGGTTTCTAGATTGGTACAAGAAGTCTACCGAACAATTCAAACATGCTGGTAATGCAATCAAAGATGGTGAAGAACAGATGCAAGACAATCCTTTGGATTTCACAAATAAAGGCATTGAAGGAACTGAAACAAGACAAGACATCATGAACAACATTGTTCAAGAGGTACTTAAAGCTATGACAGAGAAACAAGCGGGATCAAGCAGTGGTCAAGCAAATTTTGTAGGTAAGATTAGCATCTCTAATGCAGTTTTAAATAAAAATGTTAAGAAAATAAGTTGTTGGCTCATTGACTCCAGAGCTAGTGACCACATGACAGGTAACAGGGATTTGCTAAGTAACAAAAAGGTTTTGAAAGGTAAAATAAAAGTAGGATTACTTGATGATAATATCAAATATGTGAGTGAGATAGGTGATGTGATTCTAAACCATGATGTCACTCTGAACAATGTTCTTTACATTGATGATTTTAACAATAATATGTTGTTTGTTGCTAAACTGATAAAAGAAAAAAAATCTGCAACTCTCATTTGACAAAGATGGATGTGTGTTACAGGACCTTTCCATTCAGAAGAACATCCGTTTTGGAAGGAAGGAAAATGATCTTTATAAGCTGGTGAAGAGTAGTAAGGCTGGAAGAAAAGATGATGAAGTTAAGTTGAACTAGGGAAGAAATGAAACAGTAGTGAATTGTAATAAATGTAGTGAACTTGAACCTTATCCATGCCAGATTAGGGCACATTTCTATATCCAAGATGCAGCATCTAGCTTTTTGCAAGTGTAAAAATCTTAAAGATTTCTTTTGTGATATTTGTGCTCTTGCTAAGCACCACAAGTTACCTTTTAGTCCTAATAAATCTATTGTTGCTAATATTTTTGAGCTTATACATGTGGATCTATGGGGTTCTTATAGGAAAAAGTGTTTAACCGGAGCACAATATTTCCTAACTATTATTGATGATCATAGTAGAGTCACTTGGACCCAAATGCTTTCTGACAAAGAATAAGTGAAAGGAACACTTTTAAATTTCTTCATCCATGTTGAGAACCATTTTCACACTAAGATTAAAACTCTTAGAAGGTGTTAATGGAACTTAGATTCTTCAAGATGTGTGCAAACATATGTTTGCTAAAAGATCAGTCATCAAAGAAGTGTGCCATAAGTACCCCAACAAAATGCTAGGGTAGAAAGAAAACGCAAATTCTTGCTTGAAACAGTAAGAGCCTTGAGAATACATGCAGGGTTGCCAAAATACTTATGGAGTGAGTGCATCCTAGCAACATCACACTTGATAAATCTTCTCCTAAGTGTTGTCATACAGTGGGAAACCCTACAACAGATTAACAAAGCAAGAACTAGACTACAACCATTTAAACATGATTGGTTGTCTCTGTTATGCCAGTCCACATCAGAAGTCGGGAGACAAATTTGATGCCAGAGCAATCAGATATGTGATTCTAGGTTAGCCTAATTGGCAGAAAAGTTTTTGTCAATAGAGATGTTGTTTTCAAAGAAAAAGTAGTCCCTTCCTTACTTTACAAATCAAGTACCAACTCACATACTTCACAAAATATAAAGTGTATGTAATAGTGAATGTGAGAATGATGAAATAGACTATGAAAAGCTTACTAATATTCTTAATGAAGTGAATGATGAAGAAACAGGTGAACCTGAGACTGATGACACAGGAGAGCAAGGAGTAGAGATTCAAGATGATGGACATGAACATCAAGATATGATAGATGCAAATTAAATTTTACCTAGAAGATCATCTAAAACCAGTGAGATATCATCAAGATTGCAAGATTATGTCTATGAGATACCAGGAAGAAGGAACACCACAAGCAATACAGACACAACTTGTGGAGCTATTGAAGCTATCAAGAAGTAAGGTTGTTTCACTGACAACTATATCAACTATATCAACAATGTTTTGAGAGTGAGGGAGCCCCTTCACTACACTGAAGCTGCAAAAGATGAAGGTTGGGTTCAAGCAATGCAAAGTGAAGTTGATGCTTTGGACAACAATGATATATGGGAGCCTACATATCTCCCTAAAGGAAAAGTTGCCATTGACAGCAAAATAGGTATATAAGTTGAAGTTCAAGCCTAATGGTGAAATAGACAGACTAAAGGCAAGGCTTAGCTTGTTGCCAGGGGAGATAAGCAAGTAGAAGGCAAAGACTACAACCATACCTTATCCCTTTTAGCCAAATTTACCTCCATGAGAACTTTGATTGGCTTAGTTGGTATTTAAATCTGGAAACTTCATCATCTAGATATCAACAATGCTTTTTTATATGGATATCTAGATGAAGAAGTATACATCAAACGATCCAAAGGCTATCACAAAGGGTTTCTTGATCAGTTTTGCAAACTTAAAAGGAGCATATACGGGTTAAAACAGACATCAAGGCAATGGAATCTCAAGCTGACCAAGATTCTGATTAGCCATGGCTATACACAATCAAAGAACGATTAGTTACTCTAAATTATGCACACACTTGACAAAATTACTCTTGTGCTTGTATATGTGGATGACTTGCTCATCATAGGCACTGATGAGAGTGAAATTGAAGTAATGAAGTGTGCTCTTGATAAAGCTTTCAACATAAAAGATCTTGGTGAAATGAAATACTTCATTGGCATAGAGGTTGCCAGAAATGAGAGAGGGATAATGCTCAATCAGGGGAAATTTATCATTGATCTTCTTAAGAGCACAGGAACAGATGGATGCAAACCTACCAAATGTCCTTTTTCCCAAGGGCATTAGACTATCTCTTGATGAAGGAGAAGTATTAGATGATGCTAAACTATATAGAAGCATTATACGCAAGCTGCTCTACCTTAATTTGACCAGACCAGACATATCTTACTTAGTCCAACAACTGAGTCGGTTCATGGCATGCATAATCTAGGAAACCTCATTTTCAAGCTATCATTCATGTTATTAAGTACCTATCAGGTACTATTAATCAAGGATTGTTCTACCCATCCAAATATGATCTTAAGCTTATAGGTTTTTGTGACTCAGACTGGGCAAATTATGCTTTCAGTACTAGATCATTGACAAGCTATTATGTTTTTCTTGGAAACTCACTCATATCACGAAAGACAAAGAAGTAGAAGACTGTTTCAAAATCTTCCACAGAAGCAGAATACAAGTGTATGTCCCAAACCACATGTGAGATGGTTTGGATTGAAGGCTTGCTCACAGACCAAATCTGGATTCTTGGTTTTTCTTTGAATTTTTATTATTTTATGATGCATATAATTGAAACCTTGGATTATACCAATTAATCTTATTTTTTCAAATTACCTGAGTGTATCTATACCTACCCCTATTGATTTGTTCGGTGACAATGAATCTGTTATATACACTGCTCATAATCACATATTTCATGAAAGGACCAAACATCTCAAGGTGGATTGTCACTATGTGAGAGAGAATTTATCTACTAGGTTTCTTAATGTGCTACATGTGAGATCTTTTCTGCAAGTTGCTGATATCATGACCAAGTGTTTCAGTGAACAGCAACAAAAATATCTCCAGTTTTAAGTTAGGATTGTTTACCACAAGTCCAACTTGAGAGGGGGGGGGGGTATTGGAATATACAAGTTATTTATTGTTTGTGTGACTAAAGAACATATTGCTATCATGTTCCCAATGTAGATCATCTTCCTAGGATCCTGTACTTAGTATGACGACCGTTGTTTTGGCTGTATTTTTTTGTCCTATGTACAACTCTCTTGTATAGGTGTAGGTTTTCTCTTAATGCTTTGATATATATATATATATATATATATATATATATATATATAGGATGTAATGCTTGTATGGCTGTTAGAACACAATAGGGGAGTAATTCCTTCCTGTAATTTTTCTTACAAAAAACTGGAAGATATTTTCCAAATTATAATCCAAGTTTGAGTCTTTCACATATAAATATAATGGTTTTGAAAAATCTCATTTCACAAAAAAAAAAAATCAACTTAATTTGTTAAGAAAAATTTATAGAAAAATAAAATGAACAACAACTTGTGCAATGCACGAGCTTCAAAACTAGTATAATAATATTATATTAAAAAAAACTTTATCTACCAGATGGGTCATGGTCTTCATTAGAGATAGGCACTAACGATAGAGAAAATCTAACCCAAGAACTTAAATTAGCTTTTTATGATCTCTTAATCCTAGAATACTTTGGACACTTTTATTTTTTTATTTGTCTCGATTAGTTTTTTTTAATCTTATTTTTGTCGTGGTCTTATTATTATATGTAGTTTCCGAACATATTTTTCTCCCCCACTCTATTTCTATTTATAAAATAATACTTAATTTTCTCTTCTTAATAAATACTAATCCATCAACTCGTATTATAATACAATCTATATAAATAAACTTCAGGAGAGAGAGAGAGAAAGAGAGAAAATGGAAAATATATCGTATATATAAAGCAATAAAATAATATAAAACAAATGAGAGATAGAAAATAATGAGAGAGAAAACTATTAATAAGAGGAGACACAAACTAGGAGAGAGAAGCGAAGAGTTTTAGAAAAATAAATAAAATGCAAACCAAATCAAGGAGAAAGAAAGTTTCCCAAAATCCAATTTCAATTAAATGATTGCTGCATTGAGCATAGTTCATTTAAAGTGATTATATTTTCCTCGTGTGCATAATGCTCATCATGAGGATTGAGGACGTGCGCACGATAGAATTAGTGCACATGATCAGAATACCCATTAGACAGGTCAATTAACCCATTAAAGAATGACTATAAATGTTAGGCACCCCATGTATAATTTATACGGCTTAAAGTAGGCTCTCTGAAAGATAGTATATGTAAAGGCCAACTATATACTAGATGCTAAATAATGCTTAGAAATTTTATTAAATTGATCCAAGAATTGCATGTGCGTAGTTGATGTTCGAGTACTTGTTCAAGATGTGGAGCTAACTCATTACCCCAAACTCCAGATACCCTAATTTTGTTATTGGAGTGATTCAAATACTAGTTGCATTAATATAGGGAGTTTGTTTTCTTATTCTAATGTCAGTTTTGTTATTTTTTAGTTTGTTGTTAGTGGTATAGTGAGTGGAGAAATCGGTGGACCATCATTATCCCTACTTATCTCCAGTTACTTCGTTCAATCTCTTAGGAAGTCTAACCGTAGGTGTCTTGTGTGCCTATATAATAGGTATCTTGAATGTAAGTTAGATATGCAGTTAGTGATAAAAACAAAAATAGAATTTCAGTTTGTTGCATCAGTTTCATACTATTCCGCTACTATACCTTTTCATTTCCTTATTTTTTGTCTTTCACAATTTACCGACATGGTACCAGAGCAAATACCAGGTTCGATCCTAAAAAAAAAGTATGCCGGGTCGAGTGTGTGTCAAGTAATTTCAACCATCAAGTTCTTCATTCTCTATGTCGTCTTCACGCTGTAACTTTTCATTAGTGTTCATAGGAGTAGCTGTTACTTTGCAATTATTCATGTTAAAACTCTTTAAAAGATCAACATCATTTTTGCCATTTTTCCCTTAACTTGGAAGGCTTTTTCATCGACATTTTCATCCATAGTTTTGTCCATTCCCTCCTCATGAGCCAGCAAGGAGCTCATCAACTCTCCAAATGAGTAAGTTAATAGGTATTTAGACTCCATAATTGCAGTTACAATATATTTATACTCAATATTAAGACTCCTTAACACCTTACCCACAATCATCTCATTTGAGATATTGTCACCATATATTTTCATTTGACTAATAATTGAAGACACTTTAGACATATAATCTTGAATCGATTCTTTCTTTGTCAAAGATAAATTCTTAAATTGAGTACGAAGAGTTTGTAATTTTTACAGTAATTACCTTCTTATCCCATAATACTCTTGTTTGATAATCTTCCATGCTTGCTTGGAGGTTGACGCGGTGGAAATTCTTGGGAAAATCTCATCATCGAATGCCAATTGGATAAACAATAGAGCCTTCACAACTTTCTTGTTATTTTCCCGCAATTTTTGATCATGTTCAGTCGGAGCCTCCTTAGGTTCTTCATACTCTTGCTCCACCATCTCCTACAACTCTTGAGACTTGAACAAAGTCTTCATCTTGAGACTCCATAAATTATAATTTCCCCCCTTAGAAATTGGGATTAAGGGTTGAAAGACATATTACCAACATTGTTTGCCATGGACTTACACACACAGCTCTTACCAAAAAATATTGCTCTCAAAATAAAGAAGCAGTACTACGTTTGTTTCTTTTGTGCAAAAAAAATTAAGAGTACTCACAGTGAGGTAGTTTCAAAATATGGAAAACAATAGATTCAATTCATCCTTTCAACTCCTAATTTAAATCTTTAAGGGTGAGAAGTATCATTTGTGGAGTATCAAGATGCAAACTATATTATAATCCCAAGAGTTGTGGGATATTGATGAGTATTGGCAGAAAGAACCCCCGGTGGCACCAGCGAAACACGATAAAATTTGCGTGAGAGTCGTAAACGGAATGCGAAAGCCTTATTTATTATCCAATCGGCAGTGGATGATGGAATGTTTCCTCAAATTTCATCTAGTAAGACGGCAAAAGAGGCATGGGAGGTACTCAAACAATAGTACTTAGGTGATCAGAAAGTGATTAAAGTGAGATTGCAAACTCTCCGTCGTAATTTTGGAGAATTAGTTATGCGTGATAAAGAGTTTGTGCAAAGTTACTTTTCTAAAGTAACTTAAAATTGTAAGTCAAATAAGGTCTTACGGTGAAAATATTAGTAGTGAGGATGTTGCGAGTAAGGTTTTAAAAAGTTTGAATAGGGTTTGTAAACATGTAGTTCCCGCAATCGTTGGGTCAAAAGATTTGTCTGATTATACTTTTGACGAGTTAATGGGCTCTTTGTTAGCTCATGAGTCTTGGGTAAGTAAAGTGAGGTTGTAGAGGAAGACAAGGCATTCCAAGTCCAATGTAAGTCTTCAAGTGTAAGAGATTCTGATGAGTGGCAGTTAAATGGTCAAGGTAGAGGTGGTTATGGTGGTCGTGGTCATGGTTTTGCAAGAGGTCATGGTGGTCGAGGTGAAGTGCCTCCGGCTGGAAGAAACATCCAGTGTTATTATTGCAAAAGGTATGGTCACAAAAAAGTGGTGTTGGGATAAGGAAAGGGATGAGAAAGGTCAACAAAATAATTTTGCTCAAAAGGTTGAAGAAGACGAGAGCAAACTCTTCTAAAATTATGAGTTTGTGTTCATTAAAGTCAAGTATTTGTGGTTGTGTGGTTGAAGAAGAGGGCAAATTCTTCTATGTTTGAAGTCAAGTGTTAGTAAAAAAAATCAAAAGTTCATATTCACAAGTGTTTATTGGGCCAGTATATTCCATGGCTATATGGAATGGTTGAAGTCAGCAACAATCTAACATTATGGGGGTAACAGTTTGAATCAAAGGAGAGTGTTGGAGTAAATCAAATACTAGTTGCATTAATTTATTAGGGAGTTTGTTTTCTTATTTGTTAGTTTAATTTGTTGTTAAGGGTATAGTGAGTGGAGAAATTGGTGGACTATTATCCCCACTTCTCTCTAGTTAGTTATTAGTCTCTTAGGAAGTCTAACCGTAGGTGTCTTGTATGCTTATATAATAGCAGGTATCTTGAATGTAAGTTAGATATGCAATTAGTGAGAAAAAAAAAAAAAATTTTAGTTTATTGCATCAGTTTCATACTCTTCCGCCGCTATGCCTTTTCATTTCCTTATTTTGTGTTTTTTTATAATTTACCAACAGTTATTGCATATTGGATTGTTAATTAGGAACCTCCTTTTGAACAAATCTACACTTATATTGACATCATAGATTCCATACCGTGTCTAATATTGGTAATTATATTGAATGAATAAAATACTTTAGTATTGTCATCTAACATCCTGTTTTTTTTTTTCTGAGAGTACATAAATACATACAATAAATATAAAGCTGAGACCTAGTCCTAAAAGAGTATTAAAATTGAAAAAAAAGAGCTTTTCTAAAAGAAATGGAAACTTGCAATAACTTGGATCATTGAAATTTTGGGGTTCAATTTTTCCCCTTTTGATTATTCAGTTTGATCCATGAGCATATTCCAAACTCTAAACAGGTTTGAAACCGTATTTCATAGCAGCCTTCCACACAACATCAATTCTATCGACATCAATGGCACCAACCTCGTGGTGTGTCCAACCTTCTAGAGAATGAACCACTCCACCAGCATGACAAGCATGAACAACTCCTCTGTCCATCGTGTACTGCAAGTATATGCATTTAATCCAAAAGTTAGAACAACTTATATCTAGATGATCTATGTATGTGAATTAATATGCAATTGTCAAACAAAACTATTCGATAACATATATTTTGGCGTATTGATAAATGATTAAATAATTATGGGTACAGATAACGGTCTATTTTTCAAACACCATGTGTAGGTAGGTTATGAGTCGACATAAAATAGAATATGCAAAACGATTGACTAGAGCCTATTATTCAGACCCTATCAATTGCCATCCTTACAATAATTGTGATAAGCCAGTCCAGAGGGATCTAAGGCTCTAAGCTGACGAAAGACCAAATCAAAGCAAATGATTTCCGGGCCTGACCTACCGGGTTGTCATCCGGAGCCATAGTAGGTGTAACAACATGCATGCATACGTAGAACTAGTATGTAACTTGTGGAATAAATGGTGCCTAATTACCTCACAACTGCCAAGACCCTGGACGTCTTGGGGTAGTTTCATGGCAGCAAGATCACCATATGTGCAATCTCTCCTAAAATGCAAGATTGGTGGAACCACAAATTGATGAAAATGGGCCCCGCGTGGTGCCCAACTTTGCTCTCTTGGTGTGATCCACTTTCCTACAATCCATGCCTGCAACAAGATACAAATATATTTTCAACTTATTTTATGGTCCTAACTTTGACGTGTGTAGACCTATGGTCCAAATAATTATGCATATTATAACAGGTACAATTATTCCGAATCCATTATAAATGTCTAGATTTCAATCATTGGATTAAAATATTATATTTTCATATGTTTATATATAACGTTCATATGAATAAATTTTCAGTTGAATGGAAAATAAATTCTATTTATATATAGTTCAATGTGGTTTTAATATAAAAATAGTTTTCGATGCAGACATCAGAATAGAAAAATATAGATAGTTCAGTACATAATGAAACATTCAAACCTAGATATGTATTGGTTATAATTATTGGGTTTGTAAAAATTTATAAGAAAATGAAGAGAAGAAAAGGAGGAGAAAAGTTATATTCATTCCACTTATAACGTATATAAGAAATTAAGAAGAATCTTATATAACTAAATAAAGTAACTACTTACTACAAATAGGAAAAAAATTTCCATGATCATATTTAGTGAGCGACCATATTAAGTATTAACTCACTAAGTGCACTAACACAAGAACTCTAATTTGAATTCTTGTGTTAGTGTACTTAGTAACTAACCATATTAGAGTTTATGTGTTAGTGTACTTAGTAACTAACCACCCACTAATTTGAATCAATATTCCAACAGATTTATGTATCGATAAGATATAATAGAAAAAAATAATATACAAGTTCTAAAACGGTATTAACTAAGTAATTTATCAAAGTCACGTGTCTAACAAGTGTAGTTGACGATTTCTAGTTATTGCTTAATATGTTTACTTTTATGTTTTTTATATGCAATTCTAAGTGCTAGATATATCATTTTTCTATAAATTATTAATCTATTATTTTGGTTCTTTATTATTTTTTGTTTGTAATTTATTACCTTGCAGTTCTTGGCTGCTTGGTACTTGGTCACTTGTACCAAGTATTTCTGGCAATCCACTGGAGCTTCTTTCTGAATTTTTTGAAACCTCTCAGTTGACAGAGTTAACATCTGCAATATTATTCCACAAACTAATTGTAAATACAACATAAAAGTAGTAAGAAACAAAGGTAAATTTTACTGCTATATAGTACTAGAATATCAATATATGAACTAATCCTGATCAACCACAATTCTTGCTATCGCTGTAACAAACCCTCAAAATTTTGAACTATATCCAGTGACACAAATTAAAGTTAAAGGTCTTAGGTCTACATGGTAGGTGAAAAGTGAATATGAATTTCAATGCACATGCAACAAAACCAAAATTATATGTCTCTATTGTCTTCATCATTGAGGACCAGCCAGCTAACGAGTTAACCAACAAATTAACCAACCTCCAATCCAATAAATGTTGGTTTGGTCCTCCCACTAGTACTCATAGGCCCCAAAGTTTAACACCAATGTTTCTTTGCCTTGTATATATGTCAATTAGGGCTAGAGAAAGTTGGTGTTCTTATCATGTTCGTTTCCATGTTAAGTATGAAACGAATTCTTGACACTAATGACTCAATCCATTTTTAAGCGTGTCGAGATTTTCAACACTAACCCACTTTTTTAGTGTCCGATTAGTGTAGTCTTATGCTGGTTTTTGGCACTTTAAATAAATATTCTATATAAAAATCCTAACTTTGTTGTTAAAGGGACTCAATCCATTTTTAAGCGTGTCGAGATTTTCAACACTAACCCACTTTTTTAGTGTCCGATTAGTGTAGTCTTATGCTGGTTTTTGGCACTTTAAATAAATATTCTATATAAAAATCCTAACTTTTGTTGTTAAAGGGACTCAATCCATTTTTAAGCGTGTCGAGATTTTCAACACTAACCCACTTTTTTAGTGTCCGATTAGTGTAGTCTTATGCTGGTTTTTGGCACTTTAAATAAATATTCTATATAAAAAATCCTAACTTTGTTGTTAAAGGGACTCAATCATGAATCATGTCATCTTAGTGTTGGAAATCTCAATGTTAACGTAACCCATCTAATAAGACGTGTCATATCGTGTTGTCCCGTTTGATTAAAGATGTTGGAAATCCTTGATATATATGAATCTTTTTTTTCGTATCTGGTTCATGTTGTATTATCAGCTGTATCCTAAAGACTTTTCAGCTTTCATCAACTAGATAGTTCAATTCATTTCGACCTCTTTAAGATGAAAAAAGATAAAGTTCGAACAAGTCAAAATAAATTAATTGACATTGTGGGTGGTCTCAAATTAACACAAAGTATAAAAAAACTTTATCTATAATGAATAACTTTCTTTTTTGGTTGTACGAAGTATTATCTAATAGGGTCTCGCAAAGTGCAGCATTCAATGAGTTGTACAATGCAACTGAGGACAATTTAGCCATGGATCTCATATCATGATTGCCCCAAGTAAAGCTTAACTAAATTTGCTTGGTCACATTGTACATATGTCTCACTTTCATTTGGATATTTTTGAGTAAGAAAGAAAAATAGTAGCTAGAGATCTAAAGTAGTACTCACCAAAACTCGCACATGTTTACGACTCAGATAAAGGGCAATGGCTCTTCCAAGCTTCGATGTTGCCCCAGTTAAGAACACTTCCTCGACATCATCTGGGATTTCATTAAGAATAACTGCAGCAGTCAATGTATTGCCATGAACAACTCGTACTCTTAGATTAGGATGCTTGTTAACAAACAATGTTCCTCCACCATTTAGCGCCTCATTCTGCAAATTATACAAATTTTCAATATCAGATTGAGAAAAGAAAATGAATAAATGAGGCAAAGAAGATGATAAATTTGATAGGACATAATATGGGGCTGGGCAACCCAGTACGGAAGAGGAGAGTTTGGTCCACATACAAAACTTTGGAGGTTCCATACTAAAACCAATTGGCAATAGTAGGAGTAGCTCCTCTAGCTTATATTGTGTTACTTTCTCTCATTTTTCTCCAATATGGGACAACTCACATGTGCACAACATACACGGGGTTCAATAGAAGATAATTAAAATAAACAGTTAACCAAATTAAATATTTCACTGATAAAAATTTGATATTAAAATTGACAAAAAAAAACCCAAAAAAGTACAGTTTCACACCTTGTTGAGGGCTGCTAGGCTAAGAACCTTGACACCCATTCTATCTGCCTTAAGTATAGCTTGCTCTATCTGCTTGTTGATCCCTTTTGTTGCAAATGGCAAGAAATACTGTCCAAGAGACAACAGAAAAACACAAAAACAAGTTTAGTACAACTATTTAAGTATACAATCTACGAAAACAGACAACATTTGTTCGACACTCATAATCAGGGGCGGAACATCACTGGGGCAGGTAAAGTCGCAGCCCCAGCCAACTATTGAATTTTTCTGAAATTTGAGGTTGTAAATGTAATTTTTTAAAATAAAATAGGTTAATTTTTATATTTGACCGCTTTTAAAAATACAAATTACTATATTTTTGGTTCCGCTCCCACTCAGAATACCAATGTAGTTCTAATAAAACTTGTTACGTTACACTTAGTTAATGTACGTGCATAATCTGAAAATTACTTTATATGTTGAGAATTGAGAGATGAAGGAAGTATATGTACCTGGAAACCAAACCTAGGGACGACCCAAGTATGGTGCAACTTGTTGCGGAGGTTGTAGAAGGACACCGAGAAGGGCTTGGCCCATGCCCACATCACGCACATCACTAAGAATGTAGGTAGCCAAACAGGCAAGAGGAACCACCGCATGGAGAAGGGATACGAGGCATATGCGCGGAACAAAAATGGGACATGCATTGCGGATGATATGTCAACTATATGTGCTAAGAACACAAACTCTGGCACCTTCACATTTTTCCCTGTATTTGTGACATCCATATGTTAATTCTTTTTGAACCAAGATGTGTTAAAAGCTTAAATTTTATATCTCCTAATTCCTTTTTGTATATATGTAAACTAACTTTTTGTATTGCAGGTGCTTTGACGAATATATGCTACAAAATTTGAAGAAATTGTTGATATATGACTTGAATTATCCAACGTTAGGGGTCTCGCTTTCCTAAAACTAATAAAAATTTGTTCCTCCTGTTGTGTGGACATAGCTACCACATCGTTGGTGAACCACGTTAAATTCTTGTGTTGATTATTCTTTAATTTCTTGTTTTTTTTTTTTTTTTTTTTTTGACTGGGAAATTAAGAAAGCCCAAGGGCTAACCCCTACCAAGGCTACTAGTCTTACCAACACATTGGCTGGTAAAGCATGCAAAAGCATGCTAAGGAAATACCCCAACATAATGATGGGGGTAAGGATCGAACCCCTGACCTCAGGTATTAGAGGGGAGTGTTCTACCACATGAGCTAACTCCTCATCCTTATTCTTTAATTTCTTGTTGTTTGCATTGAATTGGTTATAACAAAAAGAAATTTGATCAATTGGTTAAATATTCAAACAATTTCATCCTTCAAAGATGACAAACGAAAAGATTCTTTCTATCACAAATACTGAATTCATGTCATTATTTCAAAGTTAAATTTCATCAACTTTGATCATCTATTTTAATTTCACTAACATACAAGGACAAGAATTATCATCTGATATATTGCTAGAGTTGTCCTAATGTATTTTTCAAAAAAAAAAATTATAATTCTATTGATGTTCAATTATTAAAGATATATTGCTAGAGTTGTCCTGATGTATATTTTAAAAAAGAATAATGTATTATATAATTCTATTACTGTTCAATTATTAAAGATATTAATAGTAAAAAGGTTTTATGAAGCATAAATGAATTCAATATATTGAAACCGTGGGAATAATGATCATATATACTCCAGTTGTTTTCTCAATATTAACTCTTTTTAAAAAATAATTTTTTTCATAAAAATTTTTACTTATGTTTTTATCTTATTTGGAGTTTCATTTATTTCTTTCTCTAACCTGTCATGCGTGTTAGACTTTTCTTTTTATAAATCTTTACCCTTTTTTTATATTTTGTGACCAGAAAATGGTTAGCATTAATGTGAACATCTATATATGTTCAATTCCAAACCAAATAACCAATCACATGTTATCATATTTTCTTTCTTTATTGAAAGAACCAAGAGATCTCTACAATGATTAATAGGTAGGGTAATATCACTAATATGGTGACATGGTGGGACTGGCCTGGCGTGGCCTGGTGCACATTTTATGACTCCTTCAAGTATTGTACACATAAAATTTGCTTCATATATGAACCAAAGATATAATCTTTGCCCTTTTCAACACTCCTAACATAGCTATTAATGTGAGAAAACAGCTAAGGAGGAAGGTGACAAAGAACACATGAGAAGTGAATGCATTTTTCACATTATAAGAAAGATTTGGTCAGATAATATCTTATAAAAGTTCTCAATTGTTTCCTAACCTGAATTTAGACTTATTTGCTTCTGAATTTCCCAAGACTTGCCGTTGAGAGTATTGCCAAGTAGATCATAAATAGGCATAAATAGACAGAAGTTACAGTCTTTCTCTGTATGGTGTAAGCTGTGATATCTGCACAATCCAAATATACAACAAAATATTAACTAGTTTTCCATTTTGGTGCATACTACTATTTTCATAATGAAAGTTCTTTGTTAACTGACTGAAATAACTTAGCTGCCTATTTAGGATCAGCTAACTAAGGGTGATCTATATGACATAATCGTATTGTAACTAGGTTTTATTGAATCAATGCATGCCCTTATTACAGTCTACAGACACCTTTATAGCTAAATTAGCAATTATCTTTTGGAAAATTTGTCAAAATAAACCTTTTAAAGGTTCCATTTTGCGAAAAAAAAAACCTTATAAAGCATTCTTTGCAAAAACAAATCACAAACTTAATTTTCCTTGCAAGGAGAAACTTATTCCCATTTTTCGGTGTGTTTTTTCTCAATTCCGACGTTGACCCTTCTATCTTTCTTTAACCCTCAATTTCCAGTAACTGGAGCACCACCCCTATGCATCTCAAAAAGCACATCAGAAAATGGGAGTAGGTTTCATCTTCAAAAAAAAATTAAGTTTGTGGTTTTTTTCGCAAAGAATGTTTTAAAAGGTTTTTTCTCGTAAAATTGAACATCTAAAAGATTTTTTTGACAAATTTTCCTTATCTTTTCAACACAACTAATCAAAGTTTATCCTACCTATGAATTTCTAAGGTAACACGATGCATCTGTTCGGTTCAAATTTTCTGTAGTTTTTGTTGAATTGTAATGAGTAAACGAAACAGTTTCACACTAATTTAGTAAGAGACATTAAAAAGAAATTTAAATTTGGTAAGGGATGATCATAAAACAAACAAAAGATCTTTGCTTTACACTATAACTTCATTATCACTAATACTTCTGTTTCTCATAATATACAAAACTTGAATTTTGGACTCATCAACCAAAAGTTTGGCCATTGTCTTTAATTATGTACAAGCTAAGTAAAATTTATAAAAAGTTGATATTTTGAAAAAAAAAAATTGATTAATCCTCTCGATCACAATTAGAAAATTCTTAGTAGAAAATATGCTACATCATGTAATACTTACATATTTTGATGAGAAACTCATGAGTCATGATATTAGGGGTCGAGTTTTGGAATTTTAGAATTATTAATTTCTTATGTGAAAATTAGACGAATAAATATGTAAAATACCTTAATTAAGAGGCAAAATTTTCATCAAAAAATTATGGTGAATATGTAAAATATTAAATAGCAGTACTTAGTGAAGATATCTTAACTCAATTTCATTACTCGAATTAAAACGACATCTATTCAAATAAGCTTTATCATTTCAACCAATTACATTATAGTACATTCTTATAATAGACCATGGGAGAAAAGTAACACTACTACTAAATTCAAAATCAGGATTAAAAATATCTTGAAGATAGCACATTCTGTTAGGATTTAAACTTTAGGTCTCATTATGTATAATTTGTGTGTCATTTATTTTTATTGATTGATTAAAAAGTGTGTTAATATTTAACTATGATGTGGCAGACAATAATAATAGTAATAGTAACAACAACCAGTACAATGAAAATAGTGATATAGCAAAAGTGGGATAGAATATATTAATTTCAACTTTATACGTTACCAAGTCTAGAAATTTATTCAAATTAAAATAACATATTCTTCAATTGATACTTATCCTAAAAATGCAATTCGTTTTGCCCTTACTCTGCCTCTAATTAAATAGGACCTACTACACGCAAATTTGGCATGGTTTCCGGGGTTTTGTTATCATGCACTAAACTAGTGGCAACACTTTATTATTACATGAACCTACGGAAGTTAGATCACATTCTTTTTTTTTCTTATTTATAATTTTTTTCTGAAAATAAATGACAGGATAAGAGACATATAAGTAATCGTTAGCCATCACATACCTTACCTAACTTTCATCATCACTTCATCAATTACTCTCCTTTTCCAAAAAAAAAAAACAACAGGACAACTTACTTTGAAGTTATATCTCCATATTACAACTCGTACTTCCTCTATTCTAAAGATATTTTTCACTTATTAATATCGTTATTTTGTTGACTTCTTAATTTAGTAAAGGTATTTTTCACACTGTTAGTATTATCACTTACACTTCTTAAGCATTGGGAAAAGCTAACATTCAAAAATAAATTTTTAAAAAAGATGTCAATAAGTGTTTAGATAATATGTAGGAATTAAAAAGGTATTAGCTCCTGCTCCCTTTATTTTAAAGAGAATGCATAATTAATTAGTGGCAAAAATTGCCTCAACATCCTGAATTATAGTGCGGGTGCACCAAACAGCCTCAAATACGACCTATAACCAGAACACCCAAAATTATGGACCTGGGTTCAGTCCATATCATAAATGAGGTTGGTGATCGAAATTCTCACCAGCTATAAGTCAAGTGCTAGATATTGGGCAGCCATAGCAGCGTTTTCCTTGATTGTGGTTGAACTTCTAAATAGTTTGGACTAGTGCAAGCAATCGATGTCGACAATAGATACACCCTACCATTACCTAAATTGCTATTTGAATTCTTTTTAAAACTTGAAGATGAAGCTGAGCTCATTGTTGTTATGCGTATTTCACTTTTTCATAGTTTAGGTTTCATTTGGGAAGAAAGAGGGAATTTGCGAAAGTAAGAGGAAATTTGGGGAAGAAAGTTTAATTGTTTAGTTGAGGAAGGAGAAAATGAAGGCACACGCCTTTTTTTGTTTGAGTAAAAAGGTTAGGGGGAAAAGAAGAAAATAAGAAAGGGGTGGGAATCCGATGAGAATTGTAGGTACCCTGACCTCATGTATGGTACGGAAGTACAATCCGTACTTTGGAGTATTCTGGCTATAAACCGTAGTTGGGAGTGATGTACCCGTGCTATAGTTTAGGATATTGAGGCTAATTTTGCCCTAATTAATTCATTGAAAGAAATAGAGAAAAGAGAGAAACTTACGTAGGAGTGTAAAGAAGGTATTTAAGGAAAGGCAAAACTTCAAAAATTTGATGTGCGAAAATTTCAGTATTGCAGTGACCCAAACATCTTAGGAAATCAAACGCCAAAACGTGAATATAAATCAAGCTTATTGAGCCACATCCAAGCAAAGCAGCTCCCACCATCGGAATCGCCATGATAGTCAATAATAGGATATGCTCTAAAAAAGTTGCATTCCCGGCTGCAAAAATTCACAAACAAGAAAAAAATTACCATACTTTACACGCCAAAAAAAAATGTACTTGAATCTTGACAACATATAATACTAGTATACATACTTCTATTTTTGGACCAAGTTAAGTTTTGCCTAGTGGTAAGGAAAGAACCTTCTAATCTAGGTTGGGGGTTCAATCTCCACTAGGAACTGTTTGGAAAAGGTCGTTTTCCCCTTACCACCCCACACTCTCAAAGAGTCAAAGTGTTTGCTAGTAGACATCGAGTTAACTTGCTAGATGTTTTAGCCTGGCAGAATACTTCATCTCATCATGGCTATAGGTCCTGAAAAACTATATTCCTATTTTTGGAAAGTACAAATTATTGACTTGAAGCATATAGGAGACAAATTTTGATTAACTTAAAAATTAAGATAACACTAGATTAGAAAAAATTATTATTTTTAACTAAAGTTACTAAACTACTCCCTCAAGAGTCTTGAATTTATGAAATAGCCCCTATTTAATTACATATAAATTACAAAAGAAAAAAGCTTTTAAAAAATATAGAGAGAACTTATAAACAATTCTCAATTAGAAAGTAGAGGAAGCAATTACTATAAATCACTTTTTTTCTTTGTTGACGGGATATACCATAAATCATTTCTGATGTTACATGAACCACTCAATTTAGTAGAAGATCACCAACTAAACAGATTCATAGATTAGATTTGTCTTTTCTTTTGAGGTGAAAATTGAATTAGGTCTAATGAAATTCTTTAACGTTGTTGCATCAATCGTTTTCAACATTTTATAAAAAATCTTTCTCAAAATCATCAATTTGGCAATCGTTGAACTTGGACAAGTGTCACTTTACTATCATGATTTGACCAACCATAACTGATTAAGCAACAATAAACAAATTATTTACAAAAACAACATTAACTGCAAAGCTTACCTGTAAAAGGCTGAGGTACAGGAGATAAATGATGCAGTGAATGGTAAGACGTGAAGAGTTTTGGTTGGGTATGGAGAAGCCTGTGAATCCCATAATACAACGGCTCTGAAACCACCATGTGAAGTAACAAAGCTACAATTAATCCCCTTGTGTCCCACACCAATTTCCAATTGGTGAAGGATGGGAACATATACAACATTAAGCTTCCAACAAGTGCTTGGAGGATCATAAAATTATCCCTATGATCAATTTAAACAATATGGAATTGATAAGTTTCATATGATTTTAAAAAAATTAGGTAAAAATAGTCCAAGGAATACAATTAATAGTAATTAGAAAATAGAGTATATAAAAAAAAACATACCAGTTCCACTCATGGTCGACTTGCTTAAAATCAACCCCTTGTTGGTTAATCCGACGCTCAAGACTTAGGAAGTGCATGTTGCAATAGGTATGCCATAGTTGATGAACAAGGTATCTAAGAGAACATAACAAAAGAATATGGAAGCTCCAAGTATTTCTTATTGCTTCTCCCGTCCACCATAATTGTGCTACGTGTGCAACAAATGGTCCATATAGCAAATACTACAACGAAAATTTGAAAGTTAGGTCTTCACAATATCGTTTCTTAAATCATATCATTTCTTTGATGAACTAAAATTTACTATTTTGATAGACGAAAACACTAACTACTAAATTTATGTTATATTCCTTATATATCAACAAAAATAAAGTAAAACTAAATAATCAACAGTATAACAATAATAGCGAACGGTCTCTTAAAGTGTATGCAGAAATTTAAAAAAAGGGGAGAGGAGTAGAGATTATAGTTACCTTATGAGAGCCCAAGTTCTCCCATGGCCAATTCACAAAAGGGGCACTCATCCTTTTTCCACCCTTTTGAGTTTGATGTTCCAACTAAACTTTCTAACCTCTTAAATTAACCCAAAAAAGAATGATATACCAAAAATCTTTCTCTTTTTGTGAGTATGTTTCCAACAAGAAAGGAAGGTAAGAAAAAGAAAATACAAAAAGTGAGACCACAAGGCAAGCTTTGTGATTTGTGAATGAAAACTAATAATAATAACAAGATGAGAATTTCTTTTTGCAAAATGATCTTTCTCTATAAGAAGAAAGGTGTTAAATGATAAAATGTATGTGATACTCAGATCTGATGAAAGACTAATACCCAGAAACAAGTTTTTATAAAGGGTTTCAAGAAAGAAACCTTAGCTTTGCCTAAATTAAATGCGTTAGATAGTACGATGGAATACAGTTAAGAAGAAATATGTCTCAATCAACTGGGTTTTTGTTGGTTGGAAATGAGATGCAATATAATCTTGCCTCTTTATCTTCTTTGCTTTTTTAATTTCTTGAAGAAAAAAGATTTGTTTGGTAAATAAAGAGATTTTTTAAGAAGGAAGATCAATGCAAGCATGTAACAAAATAAAAGTCAAAACTTTCAACTAAAAATTCAATAATTGTGTACTTAAAGTGATGTTTTACGGAAGAGGAGATGGGCTAAAGCAAAGAGGTAATGCCCCCATTAATTGCACTTGCTAAAGATAAATTCAAGCGGAGATGAATGATGCTGATGGTGTGAAGACGTCTTTTTGTACGTGTTATTTTGATGTACTTGATATATATATGGCAAAACTTCGACATACGTCGACTGTAATTATGAGTTTAACTCGAAGTTTTGGTTTATGGTGTTTTGAGGTAATATCAAAACAAACAAAAGAGTAAGATATACGTGCACGGATTTTTGAGGAGGGGTTTTTGCTTGAGGATCATATGTTTGCATTTCTTGGCTTAGAAGATACTAGAGAGATTACAAGAGGTGAAATTAATATCTATTGAAGAATTGATTTGGTTATATTTGGAGGAAAAGTAGCTGGGTTTGTGGACAACACTAATTAAGTGACGAATTTGTTCATTATTAATTAAAACTTATTATGATGACATTAATAAGCTTATATTTTTTTATAGTGTCAATTATCAATAGACTTGGGTGAACATGCATCTATGTGACGTATACAATATATTTGTGCTTTATGCATCCGCGACATATTCTTTAGCATATGCACGACATATATGGAGAGTATGTCGTGCATATGCTAGCACCTGCCACACAAGCCATTTTTTATGGAACTTGGTGGAGCATGTGTTAGGGATGACAATGAGTTGGGTCTGATGTGGGTCTAGCAAAATCAAGACACAGACCCGGATTTTTTGAAGTGGACCAAGACTCGCCACATACCCACTGGGTCTAAAACATTATATTTTTATCTAGCACACATTTTTTTTCAACCAAAACATGGCATTCAACCACTGTAACCCTCCTAGTTGATATGGGAACTCCTAAATACCTAAAAGGCAATTCGATGTTCCTAATTCCAGACACATCTTTCACTCTTTAAATATATGTTGGTCAGCACCAGCATAATAATGAAACTCAGACTTCACTTCATTAACTCTCAGAAGAATCAGAGAAAAGTATTAATGCTTGAAGCATAAGATAAGTTGAAGGAAAGTCACCTTTACAACGGAGAATCACATCATGTGCAAACATTAGGTGATTCAGTTCAATAGCATGACATCTAGGATGAAAACTGAATATAGGAACCTCTAAAAGCATCTTCGTGACTCTAGACATATACTCCATACATAAGACTAATAAGAGAAGAGAAATGGGGTCACCTTGTCTTGACCCTCTTTTAGCTTGAAAAAACCATGTAGACTACCGTTGATCATAAGTGAGAAATTTGGAGTACTCACACATGCTATAATTAAATGAGTAAAATGAGGAGGAAAGTGAAGAGCTTCAAGCATCTCTTAAAAGAAATCTCAATCAATTGTGTCATACGCTTTCTTCATGTCTAGTTTTATTAAGAGACTATGTTTTGAATTCTTTCTACCATGATGCCTCGCTAGATCTTGATAAACCATGCATGATATTATGACAATGAACCTCTCATGGACAAAAGCCCCCTGCTTTCTAGCAATCAAACTAGGCATCAAGACCTCCTTCATCTTATTATACAAGACATTACAACATGCTATAGGTATGTACTCCATAAACAACTAGGACACCGCACCTTAGTCACCATATTCAATATGTGTTTGGATCCTCTAGAGTTGTAAAATAACTCTACAAAGTAGAGTTTGAGCAATATCAACCATCAGATAAAAAATCAATAGCTCATATATTCTCTTTTCAAAATTCCCCCTATTTTATCTCATCAAAATCCACCCCTAAATCTTTTTCTTCCACCAATAAGAGCCCTTGATTTTAAAATGTATGGCTCAGATACAACTCCACCTTGTAGAGTTTTCCTAAAACTCTAGAGGATCCGGACTCATTCAATATAGTACCATTTACCTCCTTTAACAGCTTCCTAAAATTTAGGTAATTCAAGATGGCATTTGTGATCTCATTACCAATGATTGCCCGAGTATCTGTAAATAGCCCCCACATTTATCAGGCCCTAGAGCCTTTTCATCAAAAATGGATTAATTGCAATTTTCACCTCTTCGGCCGTATAACATGTACTTAACATATATCAACTTGTTCAGAACCCAAAACAGGACCTTTAATTTTACTGTAATACTACTCTTCACAGGAACTCTACTAGGCAATGTGGACCCTAGCAAGTCCTTATAATAGCACAAAAATGCCTCACTAACAGTCCGGGGCTCATCTTGCCGACCACCATCCTATCATAAATTGCATTTATAGTATTTTGGATTCTCCTAGCCTTGATAGACTGGTAATATGACTGAGAATTCTCATCTTGTTGTGCATGTACATGTTATGGTTTATGCACATGTTATGTTTTGATGATGAAAATTAATATAATATGTTATAGCATGAAAGTATGTAACAGTTGCAACAGATGCATGAAGAAAGAAATTGATAAACGAAGACTTTGAAGAAAAGAAGAATCAAGAATGAAGTTCGAGTTTATAATTTCTTAGAATAGTAACTTTAGATTAAAATGTAATATGCTTAGAAATATGCAATGTGCTAAATATAGAAGTATAAAGTTAATATAATTATTATCTTCTTTGAGTTAAGAAAGTAAATAATTATATTAAAATTATATTTTTATAAAAAGGAAATAAGTTTTCAAAATCAGAAATCAAAAGGATTAGGAAAACGAGTTTTTAAAGAAAAAGATTTTCTAAAAAATTGGTGTATAAAGATTTTAATAAAAACAAGTTTTATAAAAGATTTTGATAAAAACGTGTATTGAAAAGATTTTGATAAAAACAAGTTTTGAAAAAGATTTTATAAAAACCGTGTTTTTATATAAAAACGAGTTTTTGAAAAAGATTTTGATAAAAATCGTTTTGGATAAAAACCGTGTTTTTAATAAAAAGATTTTTATAAAACAGAGTTTTATTAGAACATGTTTTCTGATTTTCTAAAAAGGATTTGGAAAAATAATTTTTAGATATAAACAGACTTTGAGTTGAAAAAGAAAATCTATATGGAAAACCTATCTTTGTTGTTTAAAAGATAAAGATAGAAAAAGATAAAGTTTTATCCCTTAAATCAAGGATTAAAAGATAAAGATATTTTTAAGTGATTTTCGTCCTAAACAAGTCTTATAAAAGGGAATCAGAATTCACTTTTAAATCTCACGTTTTAGAGAGATAAATCGAGTCTAATTAAAAGCTGAAAACTATTTCCTTGGCACTGAGCATAGCACTGAGCGGTTAGGTTTAAGTTACTATTTCACAATTGTAATTGTCCTCTATTTGCTTGACTAAGAAGCACATCTTTGAGGATCGTTCTTTTCTGTAACTTTTATATTATAGAGAGTGTCAACACTTAGAATTAAGTGTTGGGGGTCACTACTAGGGTTAGTAGTGAGGGGAATCGTATTGTATCAAGAGTTTGATATTTTAGGATTCAAAGAAATAAAAGAGTTTTTGTTTCTTGTGGACGTAGATCTCAGAGGTGAGATTGAACCACGTTATATCTTGTGTCAAATATATAATTCTTTTAAGTTTATTATTCGCAAAAACGTAAATTAGCGATTTTCGAGTGTTTGGCTCAGAGCCTGGCACTGAGCCATAAAAGATTTTTGCGAAAAACGATTAGATTTCATCACTCAATTCAACCCCCCCTTCTTGAGTGTTCCCTTGAGTTCCAACAAGTGGTATCAGAGCAGGCTATTCTCGTAAGACTCACATCTAGAGAATAGAAACCATGAACACACAAGATGACTTTCGTGACAAGTATTCCAGGTGTCCAATTTTCAACGGGAAAGATTAGGATGGTGGAAGACTAGGATGAGGATCTACATTCAAGGTTCTGACTTTCAATGCTGGAGAATCATAAAGACTGGACCTCTTCCTATTCAAACAAAGATGATGAAGGAAACTGATCGACAAGGAGGAAGATGAGTACAATTCTGTTGACTATGAAAGGCCGAAAAGAATTTCAAAGCTATGAGTATTCTCCAATCTGGAATTGGACCTGATGAATATTCAAGAATCTCGGCGTGCACCACTGCTAAGGAAATTTGGGACACATTGGAATTGGCCCATGAAGGTACAAACGAGGTAAAACAGTCTAGGATAGATTTACTAGTCCATGAATATGAATTGTTCACAATGAATAAGGACGAATCTATTAAATATATGTTTACCAGATTCACACTAATAACTAATGAACTAAGATCCTTAGGAAAAATCTATTCTTCTGAAGATTTACTTAGAAAAGTGTTAAGAAGTTTGACTAATAAATGGCTTTCCAAAATCACTGCTATTCAAGAGGCTAAAGATCTAACAAAACTCTCACTAGAACAACTAATTGGTTCTTTAATGACCCATGAACTTGTTTTAGATCCTAAATCAAATGAACCAAAGAATAAAGGGTTGGCCTTAAAAACTGAAGTAGAAACGGATGATAGTGAAAGTGATGAAGAAGTAGCGTCTCTAACTAGAAAGTTTCAAAATTTTTAAAAGAGAACAGGAGCAACAACTTCAGGAGAAGTGGAAACTTCAAAGGTAAAGGCACTACTTCTAACCCTAAGAAAAGTGCTACTAACTCTGGTTGTTTCAAGTGTGGTGAGTTCGATCACAGGATTAAAGAATGTCCTTTGTGGATTGAAAGAAGCCTAAGGAAAACAAGAGAACAGTCGAAGAAAGAGTACAAGAAAGCTATGATTGCGGCAGTCTAGGGAGACTCGGATTCTGACGAGGATCAGTGTCAGGCTCAGAGCCACGAAGCAAAATTATGTCTGAATGCTATACAGACAAATCTGAAGATGGCACTGAGCCATGACGACTCGGATCTATGCTTGATGGCTAAAAGTTCGAACCCTCTTGAAGAGGAAGAAGACAGTGAGGTAAGTCTAACTTCTTTAAAACCTTCAATTCATCTTCTTTCCAAAAGTAAGCTTGTCATATTGCTTGAAAACGTAATTGATGATTGTCAGAACATGAATGATAATTTTGATAACATGAAAAGGGAAATAAAAAATTTGACTAGGCAAAAAATTGGATTAGAAACAGAATATAAGGAATTATTGAAAGAAAACAAAACTCTAATGAAAAGGATTGGCGAGAAAGACATAGAGATAAACACACAAAAACACGAAAAGACTCTAGTTGATAATCTCATAAATAGCTCAGTGCCAGTCACTGAGTTCGAAGCTGAAAAATCTAGTCTTGAGGAACAAATTGAAAAATTAAATCACGAGTTGAATGATCTTAAGAACTCAAGACAACAATCTAGAATTGTTCCACTAATGTTGCCTAGTGATGCAAAGATAAGAGAAGAGTTGGATAAAGTTAAAAGAAACTTAGAGACTTCCCGAAAAAGAACTTTCTATTGCTCGAAAGATGCACGAAAAATGGACTAATGGGATGAAGGCTCTAAATTACTTAACTTGCACCACAAACAACATGAACAAATCTGGGTTAGGAAAGACATACTAGATGCTCAACGTAAGAAAAAGGGACCCAAGCAAATATGGGTTCCTAAAACAAACAAGTAATCATGTAGAAAAAGGAAGCCCTTGAATTTATTTGTACTGAAGACCAAATAGCTGATATTTTCACTAAACCCTTGCTCGCGAAAGATTTGAAAAACTTAGATTAGCTTTGGAATTGATTTCTGGTACTTAGTTGATTTATGTGCTTATTTGACCCCTTTACATGCTTAAGAGTTCGAAAGATTCTATCTACACTAAGTCAGATTTTTGATTTAATCCAAGACTCCTGAAAAGGCTATTGATGTTGTCCTGATAACTGACACTTAAGTTGCTCTAGAAAAATTCTATGAAAAACTCCAAAAGTATCATGTTTTCTAAAAAATTCATTGATGTTGCTTTGATAAAACTAAAATAATTTCAAAAATTGTTTTTCAAATTTTTTTTCGAAAATTATGCAAGGCATTAGAACTAGAAGGGCTTAGTGGACTCCAACCTAAAAACACCTTCCCCATCATTTCAAAATAACCGATCCCCCTCCCTCTCATCAAACCCTAAAAATCTCCACATTCTCTCTCCTTCCTTCACACCAAACAGCCATGGGCCGGAAAACTACCCGGTGGTTCACCCCAAACCGGTCCCTGCTACTCCGACCCCATCTCCTACATCGTCACCCCGCCGTCTCCACCGTCCTCACCTTCCAGAAATCATGTCCCTCCATCTTCACCACCCACTACTTCTCCTGACCTTCCTCTCAACAAATCTCCGACCAAGAAACAACTCGAACCACAAAAAACCTCCGTCCCAGAAAAATCTCGAACCAACAACCCGAAAACCCCAACCCGAGAAAAAAAATATATATAAAAAAAAAAAGAAAAATTTTCCGCTGCTGCGACTTCTCACTCACCGCCGTCAAGAAAAAGGGGTGCTTCTGCCTCCGCTGGTCCGACCATCACTCCTTCTTCCAAACGCACACGGGTTTCGGAATCTGCTAGTCCTCCAAAGATTTTATCCGGTCGAACTTATCCCACAAAATGGTTAGGTAATTCTACTGTTACGTTTCTCCTGGAATCAATTCAATCTCAGGGGTAGGTTTCTTTAGTTACTTTCAATGACACCATGTATGAGGATGAAGTTTGTCAATTTTATAAACTCTCTCAATTTCGGAAGATCAGCCTCTATCCTCCACAGTAAACGAAATTTCATTACCTAAAACTTGTCCATCACCAATCTCTTTATCCGTATGGACTGTGGCTCACCAAGATATTTCATGTTATTGATGTGTTAACTCCTACTTCTAAGGAAGTAACCTGTCGTGTGGGTGATGGTATGCTAAGTAGGATGGATTTATGTGTTACGGGTGATGAGTTACTAAAAAAGGACTTTCTGGGGTTCACGCCAAGGAAGGCATGTGTGGGTGCTTAAAGATGGTGGAAGAAGTGCGTCACATTAAGAAACAGATGCACAACGACATCGCCAACATGTCTAAACCATAAACACTTTTCCTTTTATCCTAGTCCTACTATGTACTTTTATTTATGCCTTGTAGTTTTTGGAAAAACATGTCGGTTTTTGTTAAACTGTTTTGATACTTTTTGGATGTTCTTTTGGATTATTTTGGAGATTGTGAATTGGTGTTGGTTGTAGCACCAGCATCACTAGCTTAAATAGTTGAGCTATTGGATTATTTTAAACTCTTGTGATTCTGTGAATGGTTTTTTGTCTTTAATTTATGTACTTTTTGAGAATGACAAAAGGGGGAAAAGAAGGTATATAATATTGACTTTGTGTCTTGATGATATCCTAGGTTGAGCTAATGTGAAAAGAATATAAATGAGTATGTAGGGCAAAAGTGAATAATTGGCTATTAATCTGATGTACGGATAGATTCTATAAAGGGTGAATAATCCATGCATTCTTTGAGGGGGAACAAAATAATATATGCATACTTTAAGGGGGAACAAATGTTTATTTAACAATATTATATTCATGGTTTGTCATCATCAAAAAGGGGGAATTGTGTGTTGGCTACATGTTAGTTTTATACACATGTTATGTTTTGATGATGAAAATTAATATAATATGTTATAGCATGAAAGTATGTAACAGTTGCAACAGATGCATGAAGAAAGAAATTATAAACGAAGACTTTGAAGAAAAGAAGAATCAAGAATGAAGTTCGAGTTTATAATTTTTTAGAATAGTAACTTTAGATTAAAATGTAATATGCTTAGAAATATGCAATGTGCTCAATATAGAAATATAAAGTTAATATAATTATTATCTTCTTTGAGTTAAGAAAGTAAATAATTATATTAAAATTATATTTCTATATAAAAGGAAATAATTTTCAAAATCAGAAATCAAAAAGGGGAAAACGAGTTTTTAAAGAAAAAGATTTTCAAAAAATTGCTTAAAAGATTTAATAAAAACAAGTTTTATAAAAGATTTTGATAAAAACGTGTATTGAAAAGATTTGATAAAAACAAGTTTTGAAAAAGATTTTATAAAAACCGTGTTTTTATATAAAACGAGTTTTTGTTAAAGATTTTGATAAAAATCGTTTTGGATAAAAACCGTGTTTTTAATAAAAGATTTTTATAAAACAGAGTTTTATTAAAACATGTTTTCTGATTTTCTAAAAAGGATTTGGAAAAATAATTTTTAGATATAAACAGACTTTGAGTTGAAAAAGAAAATCTATATGGAAAACTTATCTTTGTTTGTTTAAAAGATAAAGATAGAAAAAGATAAAGTTTTATCCCTTAAATCAAGGATTAAAAGATAAAGATATTTTTAAGTGATTTTCGTCCTAACAAGTCTTATAAAAGGGAATCAGAATTCACTTTTAAATCTCACGTTTTCAGAGAGAAAATCGAGTCTAATTAAAAGCTGAAAACTATTTCCTTGGCACTGAGCATAGCACTGAGCGGTTAGGTTTAAGTTACTATTTCACAATTGTAATTGTCCTCTATTTGGTTGACTAAGAAGCACATCTTTGAGGATCGTTCTTTTCTGTAACTTTTACATTATAGAGAGTGTCAACACTTAGAGTTAAGTGTTGGGGTCACTACTAGGGTTAGTAGTGAGGGGAATCGTATTGTATCAAGAGTTTGATATTTTAGGATTCAAAGAAATAAAAGAGTTTTTATTTTTTGTGGACGTAGATCTCAGAGGTGAGATTGAACCACGTTATATCTTGTGTCAAATCTACTATCTTTTAAGTTTATTATTCGCAAAAACGTAAATTAGCGATTTTCGAGTGTTTGGCTCAGAGCCTGGCACTGAGCCATAAAAGGATTTTTGCGAAAAACGATTAGATTTCATCACTCAATTCAACCCCCCCTTCTTGAGTGTTCCCTTGAGTTCCAACACATCTCTTTCCTTGCAGTAGTTCAACTTTGCTTTCTAACTCAAACAGGAAAGATCTATATATGGTGAAATTTTCTATACTCCACAACATCATCATGTTCTGCTTGCTGTTTTGCCAAATTCAGATCACCCTTAAGCTCATTCTAACATCTACTTCGATTTTGCATAGCTTGAATATCAGCGGCTTGAATGTCATTAAAATTTTGATCATTTAATTTTTTCAAATGTCCTTTAACTATCTTAATTTTGCTCACTACCCTATCCATAGGGGATCCATGAACCTAACTATTTCAACATTCCTTGATGATATCCAGGAATGAATTAGCAGAGTTCCACATAGTAAAGTACTTGAAAGGCTACTTTCCCGGATGAACTTGAGGGTAAACATGAACAATGATTGGTGTGTGGTCAAAAATTCCCCTCTGTGAAGAAGTGAGCTATAGAGCTAGGGAAATGAGTACATCATTCTGTATTAACCAGGACCTTATCAATCTTACTGAACACTCTAGAATCACCTTGCTATTTAATATTCCAACTGAACCTGCAACCTGTAGGGACTTGTTAAAGCCACCTAGCATCATCTATGGACCTTGAAAAGATTGATAGAACTTCTCCAAGTCATTCCAAAGTTCCTTCCTTTCCACTGCCTTATTAGATCCATAAATAAAAGAACACCAAAAAGGACTACATCCCCACTTCTAACAGAAACTAAGCATTAGATTAACTGACTTGTTAATGACAGAATAGTAACATGGAAGCTATTTGGATTCCAAGCCAAGACAATCTTACCACCCATATGAGTTGCTAAATTTGAAGTAAAGCACCATCTACAGAACAATCTTTGATAAAGTAAACCCATATTAGATGCCTTCACTTTCAGTTCATGGAGGCTAATAATATCCACAACCTTAATGTTTAACATCTTCTTAGCATCAAGTTTTTTCTGGTAACTTTCAACCCCCTGACATTCAAACAAACTAACTTATCTATGCTCCCCAGGAGGTTGTCCACCTCCTGTATTTGGGCTCACAACACTAGAACATTGGATATGTCTCATAACCGGCCACCTCATTCACCTGAACCTCCAAAGCCTTAAACCCATTTTGAGTTTCAAGAGATCTTGGGCTAGTAATTAGTCTCCCAACCGAGTTTTTCACACTCACAAACTCCTTTTCCTATGAAGAAAAAGGTTGCTTATCCAACATAGGTTGCACATGTTGAGCAGGAACATTTTTGGCACTCTTGGACACCATTTTAGTTACCTCCACTCCCGTCTTATTATTGTAGGTGTTTTACATTCCTCTGCAGTATGCCCCATCCCTTTACAGATTGATCAAACTAATGGTTTCCACTCATATTGTAACGCCCCAACTTTCATGTATTCTTATTAAGTTAACCAATTAAGATTAGCAGTAGAGGACTTAGCTTAGTCGGCACGCTACCTTTGTACTTTCGACTAAGGGAAAATAAAAGGCGACATTTAACCTTATCAAACAATGATTTTACTCTGATTCTCCACTTATTAAAGAAACACTATAATAATTGAATAACATTTTCTAGAAATTTCGGCAGAGTTTCCTTTGTAAATTGGACAATCCAAAATGGCTAAATGTTTAGAAACCTGTTACAATTTAAAACATTTCCAAATCAAAAACTCAATGCTTTTGCGGAGCAACAACCAAAGTGAATCGGGAGCACTGTCGCTCATCCAAAGAACAAAAATAAAACCTAAACTATTAAGACTAATTATTACATTGTGGGACGTCCTCACCTCAAAAGAAATGTAAAACAATCATAGCTTAACTCTTAACACGTAACTAAATCTATCTTGGAAGATATGCTCCAGAACTTCAACCTGAAACTATCGTAAGACGGCCATCCACCAAGTGACAGGCCATAATAGTGACAAAGCAAAACATTGACAGACACATCAGCATAAAGCTGAGTTCTAACCAATAAAACATTCTTAACACATGCTTTGGTGTCTACGACTCTCACATAATCAACATGTCCACCTCATTCATAACCACATCACCATAACATAGCAACATTCACATTCTCCCCAATGTTATTTTCGTAAACGGAAGGCTACCACCCGAGCCCCCCCCCCCCTCCGCCCCCACATTACAGAATGTGGTATTAATGCCCAAAACATAACACGGAATTACCCCAGTAAGTAGAAGGTGACTGACCCGCCAGAAGGTACTTGCAAGACCCGATTTTCATTTTAATAAACGGAAGGCTACGACCCGAGGACCTTGGCCCCACATTACAGAAGGTGGTATAAAAATGCCCAAAACATAACACGGAACCACCCATGGACATATGCCCCGTAGACAAAAGGTGGCTAACCCGCCATAAGGTATGTGCACGACCCGACATAAACATAATACTGCGAACCGTTGTTCCCCTTAGCTTTGTCATGTTTTATTCCTTTTTGTGTATCATAATTACATTACATAATTGTAATCATAATTATGAAACGTAATCATATAATCATAACGTATTCATAGCCATATTTTCATAATATCTTTATATTCCATGAAATACTTTCATCACATCAAAACTCATCACATAAAAGCATTTCTTATCCCACAATCCATACATCAACAACATAGTTAAAATATCGTAAAATATAATTATAAAGGGATCGTGGGTGTTAGCAGTAGACGGTTCTTTCCATATTTTGATATCATTTAAGAATGATCATAATTATTCATTTCTATATTCGAAGACTTATAAAAATATCTCCTAACTTTGAGTGCAATCCATAATACATAGCAGAAATGTCATCATAATGCTTTCATAGTTTCAGATCATTTACAGAAACATAGCATAAGACACTTCTCATAACATCGTGGCTTTTCATATATCATTTCTTCGTATTTAATTCATATGCATTTTGCCATTCATAATACACATAAGTCCCTTATACGTACTTTCAGATCATATCAAGAAACATAAGACATACTTGTTCGATAACAATAAGTCATTCAACGTCTATATCGTTAAACTACTTAAAACTCAATGAAAGATTAATCTGAATAATCATAAATCTCTTGTTAGGGTTATCTAACAAGATTTAACTTTAAATTGGTAAGCCAAATTCATTGAACGTACATTAATTTAAGGTTCATTTATGACCTTCGTATAATATCCTTATTAGTTGATTCTAGGTTACCACCACCCATAACGACCTTCCTTCATTGGACACTACCATCATACTTAAGCACAACATTCTGCTAACCTTCTTGTTTGACAAATCACTTCAACATAATTATAAGACTTCTCTAACAAGGTCACTACTTGTCTACTTATACCCTATAATTTGGTTAGCCACTGTGTGAGAACACTTTAATTAGAAACTTCGACCCACCCCCTGCGCGTTCTCCGTCAATTCCCCCACCCCCCTCTTCGTTCAGCGTCGACCTCCCCCCACCCCGTTTGCGAAAATCTGACCCCCTCTTTGTTCACCATTGATTCCCCCACCCCCCGCACAAAAATTTGACCCACCCCCTGCGCGAAAATCCGACCCACCCCTTCTTCGTTCGCCCACCAGTTTGCGCAAAAATCCGATAGGTGATGCGACAGTGAACGAAGAGGGGGAGGGGGGAGAGAGGGGTGCTGCTGCGGAGGGGAGGGGGAGGGGGATGCGTCGGTGGAGGGGGAAAGGGTGGAGGATGCGGATGGGGGGTTGGGCCTGGGGTGGAGGTGTGGAGGGGTGGTTGGGTTACGGTGTGGGGTAGGGTAAGGGTTTAGGGTTAGATTTTAGGGTTAGGGTTAAATTGTGGCAAAATTGTAAATAATGTTAACACTGAGATAACGGCAGTTACGAAAAGGGTATTTGGTGAATATTTTCGAAAACTCAGGGGTATATGGTTCATTTTTGGAACATTGAGGGTATATTGTGAATTTGTTGATTTGTCAGGGGTATTTGGTGAAAAACCCCTTTTGGAAAAAGTAAGTCGCCAACTAATCTTTGAAAAAGACTCAGAAACGCAATTGGATATATTCAGAAACCGAAAGGACAACAAAAAAGGGATTTATCCAATTTATGTTGTCCCGTCATGGACTTAACGTACCAAAAACTTTAGCTTGGGGGTAAATGTATGACTTATGCGAATGATCAAGAATCAAACTCGCTCATTATTAGCATCTATTAAATAGGATTCATTTCTAAGTTTATGCAAATAAATAACTGCACAATATAAGTTCTATGTATACACCCCAAAAATTATCTAAATCGATTAGTTGAACATGGGAAAACAAATTTTTATGATATGTTTATGAAGCAACCAAATCAATGGAATCCTAAATCAGTTGTCCAAATTATCTTATTAGGCATGAGATCATTTATTTAGTTGGCATCCATAGCTAATATCTAATCAGTCAACTGGAACCGTTTTTGTAAAACATATCTCAAAGTTGGGACTGCCTAGATATAATCTTTAGTTGGGACTGAAAAATGATGGAACATTCATATTTGGGACTGTTCCTTTCAATTTTTCTATTCTTTTTCGAGAATAGATCTTGTAAAAAAAACCCATTCTATTGTGTCATCATATGTCTTCCTCATGTCAATTTTCATCATGCATCTAGACTTGCTATTACTTTTACCATACTGCCTTACTAAGTCTTGACAAATCATGATATTGTGCATGATGTACCTGCTATACGCAAAAGCTCCCCGAGTCTTCATGATGATGTATGGTAGAACGTCCCTCGGTCTATTGCATATAACTTCTGTGATATATTTATAAATCACATTACAGTAAGATATAGGTCTATAGTCACCAACATTACTAGGGCAAAGTAATATACGGATGAGAGTAATTATAGTGGAGTTTACCTCTGTCAATAGCCTACCATTGTGAAAAAAATCCACCACTGCACCAATCACATTATATTGATAATTTATGATGAGTTAAAATTTGGGCGAAAAAGACTATAATATGTAACAATCATTGTAATTACTATATTGCTAGGTGATAAAACTAATAGTCTATAATACAAGTATACAACTACAAGTGGTGTGGGAGGGGGGAGGGGGGGGGGGGACTTGTCCTAAGTAATAACTAATTAATTACAACTTTCCAAGTTGGTTTTACAACTTACCAAGTAGGAACGTCCTAAGTAATCTGATGTACCGATTTCCAAGTTGCTAGCTACTTGCTCCCCGACCTTGCAGTTGGATACACTGTCAAGTCTGTTAGAGCCTTAGAAATCGGTACACCTACAGCTAGCTGTCCTTAAAAAAATAATACGTCATGAACTTCCAGCTTCTCGAAATTGATACAGCTAGTCATTTGAATATATAGTAGTATATGATACATCACTAACATCAGTATACTTGTCATATTCAGAAAGAAAGCAGTCCCCATTAATGCCCAAATGTTTTCAGTTGCTACCAAACTGGCTTTAATTTGTTTACTGTACCTGAAAATTAACATAGTTCAGCAACTTGTTTGCGCCAAACAAGATATTACGGTTGAAGTTGAGATGTACTTCAGTTTTCTGAAGGGTTCTGAAACTAGTTCTTAACTTCTTATTATGTGCAATGCACGATTTTATGTATGACATTTTAAGAATTTTATGGCTTAGTTTGATACCAATTTTATTGGTGATAATCAGATTCATACTTTTATACATCACATTCTCCTTTTACAATTTCACACGATTCTGCTATTAAAAATGTTAATACAACACGGGGAATAATATTGTATGGAATAATAAATGAATTTTGGCGAATTTAAACAAATGTGAAAGGAAAAAAGTAAAGATATGAGAGATTTTACGAAGAAATCCTTTCTACGTCTAATACTACCTCCGTTCTTTTTTAGTTGCAACGTTTGGCAAATTGCACTATTCATGTTCTCTTATTTGACCACATTTATTGATTTATATATTAAACAAAATATAGTCATGTGGGGTCTTGTTTGATTCGTTTCGATGTAAGCTTTCATAATATCAAATTTTTATAATTTTTACTTACATACAATTAGAGATAAACCGATTTGAAATTGAACATTGGTAAGCGTGAAAGTCAAAATGTTGCAACTAAATAAAAACAGAGGTAGTATAAAATAAAAATCTCGACCTCGAGCAAGAAAATTCAAACACAACTATCTACTAATAATAGGCCAATTCCTAAGTACAACCTATTACAATGAGTCTCTTCTTTCTCTCTTTCTCTCTCGTTCCACTAGGAATAACAATCCTAATAACAGTTTCTCAACTATTGCTATGCTATCTTGCCTAGCTTCACTCAAACTCCTTTCACTAGCTTCACTCAAAGCTTACGCAATTACATGATATTTGTTAGAACCCAAGGTGACACTCAAGAAGGGGGGGTTGAATTGAGTGACAAAATTTGATCGATTTTCGCAAAACCTTTGTTATTGCACAGTGCCAGCCACTGTGCGAAATAATCGTAAATCTCTGATTTGAGTTTTTGCGAAAATTAAAACTAAAACAATATTAAATCAATACTCAAACTCAGGATATAACGTGGTTCAATCTCACCTCTGAGATCTACATCCACAAGAAACAAAAACTCTTTTATTTCTTTAAATCCTAAAATATCAACCTCTTGATACAATAAGATTTCCCTCACTACTAACTCTAGTAGTGACCCCCAACACTTAACTCTAAGTGTTGACACTCTCTATAATGGTGAAATTACAGAAAGAAAACGATCCTCAATTGTGTGCTTCTTAGTCAAGCAATTTCGAGGACAATTACAATCGTTGGATAGTTACTTAAACTGACTCGAACTGTGCTATGCTCTGTGCCTTAGGAAACTGTTTTCAGCTCTTAATATTTTCGGTTTTTCTATCTGAAAACATGAGATATAAAAGTGAATTATAAAACCCTTTTATAGTACATAATTTGGACAAAAAAACCTTCAAAATATATTTATCTTTTACTCCTTAATTTAAGGGATAAAACTTTCCTTTTAAGAAAAACAAACTTTATCTTTTCTCATCTTTATCTTTAATTCTAAAAGGATAAGTTTTCCTTAAATCCATGTTTATCTATATCTTTAATAACCAATAGATTTTCTTTTTATCTCATACTCTTTTATTATCTAAAAAGTATTTTCGAAAATCTTATTTTTATAAAACCAGTTTTATAAAACATGTTATTCAAAAACACGTTTTCTTTTAAAAAAAACTTTTACACGTTTTAATAAAATTTCGTTTTATAAAACACGTTTTTTTCTTAAAAAATCTTTTATAAATATATTTATCAATTCAAAAACACGTTTTCTTTTTAAAAAAACTTTTACACGTTTTAATAAAATTACGTTTTATAAAACACGTTTTTTTTCTTAAAAAATCTTTTATAAAAATATTTTATCAAAACACGTTTTTAAAACTTTGTTTTATTTCAAAAACTAATTTCCTTTTATATAGTTATATAACATTAACATAATTATATATTTTCTTAACTCTAAGAAAATAATAATTATCCTAACTTTATATTACTATTTTTTAACATAATTATATATTTTCTTAACTCTAAGAAAATAATAATTATCCTAACTTATATTACTATTTTTGCACATAGCATATATACTAATTCAAGTACTATTACATTTTTACACAAAGTAACTATACTTAGAAATAATAACTTTGACTTAATCTTAATCTTCATTTCTTCAAAGTCTTCATTTTTAATTCCTTTCTTCATCATCTGTTCAAACTTTCATACTACTATAACATATTATATTAATTTTCATCATCAAAACATAACATGTATATGCACAACAAATTCCCCCTTTTTGATGATGACAAACCATAAATATAATATTGTTAGATAATCACTTGTTCCCCCTCAAAGTATGCATCATTAATCACATTAGGGAAAGTAACATAATATCATTCACATACGTTTTCACAAGTAACTTGGTAACCAAGATAATTTCATTCAATAGTCTAAGTATTATACCCATCTTCCCCCTTTTGACATTATCAAAAAGGAGACATCAACATGTTTAGCAAGTCAAAGTGAGATATAGTCTGTAAAATAATTCAAGTAGCTCAAGCAATAAATACTAAGGATGCTGGTGCTATGTCATAATCCAACTCACAATCCGAAGTCATTAAGCAAAAATATAATCCAACTCACAATCCGAATTTATGAAGCAAGAAATAATCATGAAGGATCATGGTTAGTAGCTAAGAATGTAAGATGGAGATAGGTAATGCAAGCTTAAAGATTTGAAATGGCAATTGGATCAACAAGTGCTTAAACCCTTTTTCATATTTTCAACTTTCGCAAATAAACATCTAAAGACTTTCTTCACTGTGGCACTGTGTGTGCCACTGTGCCACTGAACAATCTTTTCCTTTCAAATATAACTAATCTTCGGATATACGGAATCCAAAATAATGATTTTAAAACCTTTGATAATATTTTTTCCATCTAGAAATTGAACTCTAAGATTTATCTAACACAAGTGTCTTACTCTTCTTTTCTTTTCTTCACTCTTTTTTTTTTTTTTTTTAAAGAGAGTCAGACCATACAATATTACTAGAGTCAATCAATAAGATATCAAAGGTGAAATAAGTTAATTCGAACCTCATTTTCTTCTAGATACATCTCATGGCACTGTGCCCGCACAATATGAAACAGTACTTTCATTCTTTCAAGCATTAGTGTTTCTTCCAACCTTTTCATGTTCCCCCTTAACTAATGCGTCTTCTTCTTTCACCATCTTATCAATATGTCTATGCTCCATATACCATGAATCAAGATTAAAAGCACTTGTTGAACTTTGGATGAATGTGTGAAGAAAAGAAGGATAATAATAGGGAAATGAAGATAAGGTGGAGATATATGAAAGAAAAAATGATGAGGCACAAATGTCAAATTCATGAATAGAAAATCAGAATATTGGGCTAAAAATCAAGCTTGCTATAGGAGAAAGAATTTGCATTTCATAGCTCAAAAATTCGGCAACTTAGGATCATATAGCTTATTAGTTCGGCAACTTAGGATCATGACATTAGGACAGCATCATTAGACCATTACGAGTCCTTTTATATCAAGTGGACCTTTACTCACAAAGCTTCACCAAGACATGCATCAATAACACTCTAATTAACATATTTAAAGGAGGACAATAGGCATAATACTCAACTAATTTCCAGAAATTAATCCCAAAGCCACGAGTTATCTTGTAAAAGGTTCATGCATGACATTCAACATAATTACCTTGATCACATAATTACTTTTCAAACCACTTACCACCATCACATTCTCTATGGAGTGTGTTAAAGATTTGCCGACATTTCAAATACCAATTTATCCCTTTTTATTAGTGCCAAATATAACACACCCTCCATGGTAGGCTACTAGTGAGAGGAATTGAGATTTATCACTAGTCATATGTCTTGAACAGCCTTTGTCAAGATACTATAGGCTGCTTCCTCTCACATTTGCCTGAAAAGAATCACGTTAGTTTTGGAACCCAGATTTGTTTGGGTCCCTTTTTCTTACGCTGAGCATCAAGTATGTCTTTCCTAACCCAGATTTGAGTAACACGTTTGATATTCTTTGCAATTCAATTTTTCTTTTTGTTGCAGTCGTCAATTAGATGACCATTATTTCCACAAAAATTGCAAATTAGATATTCAGGAAGGCCCACGTATTTTCTCTTTCGGAAGTCTCTCTCGTAGGTCCTTACACAGAGCCTGGCACTGTGCGGCTGATTAGTGTATCCTAATCCAGTTTTGTTCATGTTGTTTGTGGTGCTAGTTAAGTAGTTTAGAGCATTCATTCCGTTTGTCCATTTGTCATGCATCTTACGAGCAATGGAAAGTTGTGATTCTAAGAATTCGACTGAGGTATTTAGATCACTACTTCTTTTTCTGGAAATCTCTAAGTCTCTTTTAACCTTTTCAAGATCTTCTCTTAACTTAGCATCACTAGGCAGCATTGAAGGAACAATACTAGATTCCTGTCTTGAATTTTTAAGTTCAGTCAATTCGTTATTTAGTGTTTCAATCTGTTTTTCAAGACACGTTTTTTCAGTTTCACAAACAGTGGATGGCACTGTTCGATTTTTTATGTCATCAGCCAGGATTGTTTTTTCGTGTTTTAGTGTTTGTATCTCAATGTCTTGCTCATCAATCCTTTTCAACAATGTTTTATTTTCTTTCAATAAATCCTTATACTCTAACTCTAATCCAATCTTTAGCTTGGTCAAATTTTTATTTCCTTTTTCATGATATCAAAATTATCATTCATGTTTTGACAATCATCAATTACGTTCCAAGTAAAGTGACAAGTTGACTTTTTGAAAGAAGATGAATTGAAGGTTTTAAGAAAGTTAAGCTTACCTCACTATCTTCTACCTCTTCGAGAGGGTTCGAACTTTTAGCCATCAAGCATAGATGTGCGTCGTCATTGCACAGTGCCGTCTTCAGTGTTGTCTATACAGCATTCAGACGCAGTTTGGCCTCGTGGCACTGTGCCACGCTCTGATCTTCCTCAGAATCCGAATCTCCCCAAACGGCAGCTATCATAGCCTTTTTAAATTCTTTCTTGGATTGCTCCCTTCTTTCTTTAGGATTTTCATCATGCCATAAGGGACACTCCTTTATCCTGTGATCGTACTCACCACACTTGAAACAACCAGAATTAGTAGCACTTTTCTTAAAGTTAGAGGTAGTGCTCTTACCTTTGAAATTTTCATCTTTTCTAGGATTGTTGTTTTTGTTCTTTTTGAGAAAATTTTTGAATCTCCTTGTAAGAAAATCAATATCATCATCACTATCACTATTTTCAATTTCCAATTCAGTTCTCAAGGCTATACCTTTACTTTTTGGTTCATTAGTTTTAGAATCTAAGACAAGTTCATGAGTCATTAATGATCCAATAAGTTGTTCTAGTGAAAGTTTAGTCAAATCTTTAGCTTCTTGAATAGCGGTTATTTTTGGGAGCCATCGATTTGTTAAACTTCTTAACACCTTTCTCACTAAATCTTCAGAAGTATATGTTTTGCCTAGAGAACGTAATTCATTAGTGATTAGTGTAAATCTAGTGAACATCTCTTTAATAGATTCGTCCTTATTCATAGCAAACAATCACTAGTGGAAAAATAAGGAAGGGATGCGCTAAAAAAGGCCCTTAGGGCTGCGCTTTTTGACAGCAGCCCTTTCAATAGCAGCCCTTCACTTTTTGAGTAGGGATGCGCTTTACAAGCGCAGCCCTTCACAACGAAGGGCTGCGCTTTTTAGGTAAAAGCGCAGCCCTTTAAGCTTAAAAGGGCTGCGCTTTAACCTAAAAAGCGCAGCCTTTTTAAGCATGAAGGGCTGTGCTAATGGTTAAAAGCGCAGCCTTTTTGACCCAAAAAAAAAAAAGAAAAAAAATTTTTTTTTTTGCATTTTTTTTTGTCAAATTGACACAAAATCAATTCTAAACTAATAAAATTATATCAAAATCACAAAAACAGATAATTAGCCAGATATATACTATCGCAAAAACAGATGAATATATTATAAACAATAAAATATTATAATTAAATAAATAAACCGCGCAATTCCGGTGCGAAGGAGGCGCAGATGAGGGATCCGGTGGTGACCGGTCAGCGAAGGAGGAGCGAGGAAGGCGAGATTTTTGGGATTTGAAAAACCTAGTGAGCAAATTACCCCCACGAACCAGTAGATAAATCGATTATAAAAGGGGGTAAATGTTCGAAATCAAATGAAAGGAACCACGAACCAGCAGATAAATCTTCGAAATCAAATGGAAGGAACCACAGATCTAAGAAAAATTAAAAATTAAATTACAACAACAATAAATCAAAACAGATTAAACAATCGAAATAATTAGGAAGTTGTTACATTTCACTGTATGATCGAAATATTTTGTTCGCATATTTTTGCTTCTACAACACCAGATGAATTTCAGATCTAAGAAATAGAAGAAAAAAAAAACAGATCTAAGAAATTGAAGAAAAAAAAAAAACAGATCTAAGAAATAGAAGAAATAAAAAAAACAGATCTCAAAACTTTGTACTCCTTAAACTTTGTACCCCTTAGTTTCTTCCTTCTTTGGATTTCAGACGAATGGAGCGAACGAACCCGACGAAAATTTCAGATTAAATTTCAGACGAATGGAATAAATCCTTCGAGAGAGAAAATGAGTAAAATCGCAGCTTGCTTGCACACCCAAACGGCCACACCCACAGCCACAGATCTAAGGGAGAGAGAAAATGAACAGCGTTTGTGAAAATGACGGAAATTTCAGACTGAATTTCAGACAAGAATGAGTGAAAATGAAGAGCGTTTGTGAGAGAGAGAAAATGAGTGAAGGGAGAGAGAGCAGCGTTTGTGAGAGAGGAGAGAGAAAATGAGGGAGGCAGCGTGAGAATGAGGGAGGGAGGGCTGCGTTTGTGAGAGAGAGAATGAGGGAAGGAGAGAGAAAATGGCCCACTTATTAACTTTTACAAGCCTAATGCCACTCCTTTTCAAATTTAAAAAAAAATAAAGCCCATAAAGGGCTGCGCTTGTCTAAAAAACACAGCCCTTCTAAGAAGGGCTGCGTTTTTTAGACAAGCGCAGCCCTTCTTACTGTAAGAAGTGCTGCGTTTTTTTTAAAAGCGCAGCCCTACTTAATGAAGGGTTGCGCTTTTCTTCAAAAGCGCAACCCTTCTGTTATGTAGGGCTGCGCTTTTAAAGAAAAGCGCAGCCCTTCACTAGTAGCTGCGCTTATAGAAAAAGCGCAGCCCTTCCTGCGCAGCCCTTCCTTTTTTTTCCCCTAGTGAATTCATATTGTTGGATAAGCAAATCTATTCTAGATTGTTTTACCTCATTCGTACCTTCGTGGGCCAATTCCAGCGTGTCCCATATTTCTTTTGCTGTAGTACAAGCCGAGATCCTTGAGTATTCATTAGGTTCCAATTCCATATTGGAGAATACTCATAGCTTTGAAGTTTTTTTCGGCTTTCGCATAGTCAACTGAGTTGTAATCATCTTCGTCCTTGTCAATCAAGTTTCCTTCAGCATTCTTGACTTGGATTAGTATAGGTCCTGTTCTTATGATTCTCCAACACTCATAGTCTGAGCCTTGAATGTAGATCCTCATTCTTGCTTTCCACCATCCGTAATCTTCTCCATTGAAAATTGGACACTTGGAGTGTCTGTCTCGAGAGTCATCTTGCATATTCATGATTTCTATTTTCTAGATGTTAGTCTTACGAGAATAGCCTGCTCTGATACCACTTGTTAGAACCCAAGGTGACACTCAAGAAGGGGGGGTTGAATTGAGTGACAAAATTTGATCGATTTTCGCAAAACCTTTGTTATTGCACAGTGCCAGCCACTGTGCGAAATAATCGTAAATCTCTGATTTGAGTTTTTGCGAAAATTAAAACTAAAACAATATTAAATCAATACTCAAACTCAGGATATAACGTGGTTCAATCTCACCTCTGAGATCTACATCCACAAGAAACAAAAACTCTTTTATTTCTTTAAATCCTAAAATATCAACCTCTTGATACAATAAGATTTCCCTCACTACTAACTCTAGTAGTGACCCCCAACACTTAACTCTAAAGTGTTGACACTCTCTATAATGGTGGAATTACAGAAAGAAAACGATCCTCAATTGTGTGTGCTTCTTAGTCAAGCAATTTCGAGGACAATTACAATCGTTGGATAGTTACTTAAACTGACTCGAACTGTGCTATGCTCTGTGCCTTAGGAAACTGTTTTCAGCTCTTAATATTTTCGGTTTTTCTATCTGAAAACATGAGATATAAAAGTGAATTATAAAACCCTTTTATAGTACATAATTTGGACAAAAAAACCTTCAAAATATATTTATCTTTTACTCCTTAATTTAAGGGATAAAACTTTCCTTTTAAGAAAAACAAACTTTATCTTTTCTCATCTTTATCTTTAATTCTAAAAGGATAAGTTTTCCTTAAATCCATGTTTATCTATATCTTTAATAACCAATAGATTTTCTTTTTATCTCATACTCTTTATTATCTAAAAAGTATTTTTCGAAAATCTTATTTTTATAAAACCAGTTTTATAAAACACGTTATTCAAAAACACGTTTTCTTTTAAAAAAAACTTTTACACGTTTTAATAAAATTTCGTTTTATAAAACACGTTTTTTTCTTAAAAAATCTTTTATAAATATATTTTATCAATTCAAAAACACGTTTTCTTTTTTAAAAAACTTTTACACGTTTTAATAAAATTACGTTTTATAAAACACGTTTTTTTCTTAAAAAATCTTTTATAAAAATATTTTATCAAAACACGTTTTTAAAACTTTGTTTTATTTCAAAAACTAATTTCCTTTTATATAGTTATATAACATTAACATAATTATATATTTTCTTAACTCTAAGAAAATAATAATTATCCTAACTTTATATTACTATTTTTTAACATAATTATATATTCTCTTAAGTTTAAGAAAATAATAATTATCCTAACTTTATATTACTATTTTTGACACATAGCATATCACTTAATTCAAGTATATTACATTTTTACACAAAGTAACTATACTTAGAAATAATAACTTTGACTTGAATCTTAAATCTTCATTTCTTCAAAGTCTTCACTTGTTTATTCCTTTCTCAATCATCTGTTGCAAACTTTCATACTATAACATATTATATTAATTTTCATCATCAAAACATAACATGTATATGCACAACAATATTACTCCAAATTCCAACCCCAAAACAATTAGAAATTCTCAAAACAACTACTATAAGAGAAATAAACAACAAATTTAAGAACAATACTGCTTATGAGAACTGTTTGTGGCATTGACTCAGTCAAATGCTTAATACTCTCAAGTACACTCACTCAGTGATGCTCTAAATGATTACCAAAATGGTCTATTTTTATATAGAAGTAACTCTAAGTGTTAGCCATGTATGCATAACTCTAAATCATTCACCTTCATGATCCTCATCTAAATAGAAGGAAAAATAACCAAAAGATAAAATAAGATTTTATCTAAGGTATCAGATAAAATCGAGTTTGACAAAAGTAAAGATAGAGTAAAGCAAAACAAATTAATAGATTAAAGTTCATTTTCCAAGATTAAAAATAAAAAGCAAAATAAAAATAACTTAAAAATATAGATAAAATTTGTTTCGATTTTTTCACCATATACCCTTGACAATTTTTTTTACACCGTATACCCTTTCGACTTTTGAAATTCACCATACACTAGTGGAAAAAAACTCTATCTATCACTTAGTAATAGATGCAGTTTTTAC